>NW_020172591.1:836264-864838 GCF_003031525.2 Neophocaena asiaeorientalis asiaeorientalis
GGGGACGAGGGGGGGGGGGGGGGTGGAGGGTAGAGACAGAGCAAAGGGAGATATCAGTGGTTCTCAACTTGGGTGGTGCTTCCCTCAAGGAGGCATTTCATAAAAAGCTGGGGATATTTTGGGCTGTCACAATGAGGAGGAGGGGGGCATTACTGGTATTTATGAGGAGGGAAGTCAGAAATGCTAGATGCCCTGCAAGCACGGAACAATGTCATATAATAACAAGTCCCACATCACACATGAATTTTTAATGTCCTTATTATAGATGGGAATTCCTGTTGATAACAATCTGAGTTTAGAACTCAGTAACTCCATTTTACACATAAGAACAAAGTATTTCTATATAGTTTTGATATTCAGTGACTCTTCCAGGAATGCTATTTACCATGTAAAATAAATTGAGGGAAGCCTGCACTTAATTCCCATGCAACATTTACCAAGAATTATTCATTATGTTGGAAAATCATTTCACCAATGGAAACCCAGCTTGAAGTAAGATTTGCCAGTATGGGAACTGGTAGTATCAGTGTGCACTCTGTCACATGCGAATAAATGATGGGAGAGAACTGCTATTCCTTTTAACAGAATTAAGAACCAGATACTGTTAAATTAATGAAAAGACATGAAAGGCAGGAATTTCACTGAGTTTCATTAACACAGATTATTTTAAAATATTTCAATTACTATATCTTTCAGAATTATTTAAAATATAGCACAATGAGAAATCCGTAATGTAAAAAGTCAAATATAAAAATCATTTTATCACTACCTCATCCCACACTACAAGGCAGGGAATAATTTTGTCACTACAATTATAAATAAGCATCATCTTATTTGCAAGAATTTTGTACTTCACCGTTTTCTTTTCTTTGGCAATCTATAAATTGTGTCAGCACATTATCCCTACTTCATTTAAGGTTATTTCCCTTTATAAAATTGCCATATACAGGAACGTTTTGTCTGCTATTATGTGCCATAACATGTTTTAATTCTGGGTCCACCCATATTTCTGCTTTGTTTTTCCTGTAAAAATGACTTCTGATCTCACTTTTCTTAAATCCAAAGTTATTAATTATAAATAAGTATAGGATTTGACTATTTCATTGTGTCTTTTAGTACAGTTTTTAAATGGCCAATAATTTAAAACCTGAAAGATACATTATAATATTATAAATTATTTTTGGCTATTTCTCCTTCATACTAGGTGTTAGGGCATTAAATTCACTAAAAAAACAAAAACAGGTATGTAGGTAAGTTATATTATCTATGAATTTCATTTGGGATAGTAAAAGTATTGCTATAAATTATCTGTTATAAAATAGGGGTATTGGGACTGAAAGGACTGAGAACTGCTGCCTGGGCGGAAGAGACAAGTAGATGACAATGCAAATATTAAAGTACGAGTGGCTGATGCTTAAGAATGTAGGGGAGGGGCCAAAGGTAAGGCTGGAGAAGTGTTTTTCACTAAGCAGGATATAACCCATTCGTGGGTTGTGGAATCAATTCACTGGGTTACTACCAGTATTTTTAAAGGATAGGAAGGAAGGAAGGGAGGGAGGAAGGGAAGGAGGGGAGAAGGGAAGGTCAGAGGGAATCTGATTCAACTGCGTGCGGGTCAGGGACTTTTTTTTTTTTTTTTTTAATGCTTCATAGATGACTCTGAAGCAGCACTGTCTAATGGAAATATAATATGAACTACAAATGTAATTTAAAGTTTTCTAGTAACCACTTTTTTAAAAAAGTAAAAAGAAAATGATGAAATAAACTAATATTAGCATCTTTTATTTTATTCTTTTTTTCATACTGAGTCTTCAAAATCCAGTATGTGTTTTTATCTTTATAGCACATCTCAATTTGGATTAACATTTGAAGTGCTTAATAGCCTCTTGTGGCTAGTGGCTACCGTTTGGAACAGCGCAGCTCTGAAGCATCCAGGTGTGTCAACCACTGACCAGAGGATACATTTTTGAAGAAATTAGGTTTTCTGTTAAGCATCAGTGCAGAAGAGTCATTACACTTGATATCCCCATTCTGAAGAACAGCTAAATTTAGTAATATCTTGAGAAATTTACAGAAGCCCTTAGCTTAATAAAAAAGGTTCTGATATAAAATTTCTCTATACCAGATATACAACCACCAACATACTCTTACCATGAGTTTTAACATTCAATAATACTGTATCATACAGTTGCTCATTTGTTTCTGCTTATTTATTAAGCTTTGTTTGTGTTCAAAAAATTGAGATATATGACAAGGTTTCACCATCAGGAGTTCTAGAGAATGCATTCCTCTTCACTAATAAAATTTGAGTAGTCCCAATGGACATGTTTACAGAACTTACAGGTGTCAGCTCAGCCTGTTCTTCTGTGAAGTCAATATGACGCTTGGCCTGCTTGCTGGGACATCTCAGAGAAATAGCATGCTGTGAAAATGCAGGAAGGAAGAAAATGATAGGTAAAGGAGGTGGAAAAGGGCAGTTCTCATTATCATGCAGGAAGAGAAAATGATCACTGAAATGAATCATTGAAACAAAATAGTAATGAAAAGTTGCATGCACCTCATTATACTGTGCAAAAATAGAAAAGGTAAGAACCAGATGATCCTAACCCTTGATAATTTAAGGATAACCTCACTCTCCTTCTGGACAGTAGAGCTCTATCGGAGAACTACACAAAAAGAGTGCGTCCAGTACCAATTCATACTGAACCCCAACTGGGCCTTAACTGTTCTTTAGCAGTACGCTTAATCTTTTCTCCTCTAAGTCATTCCCTCTAAGGAACAAGCAGTTTCCAAGTTCTTCAACTTCCTGGTTTCATCCTTCAACCTCTTCCTATGACCTCACTTCCTCCCATTTCTAAGAAAATCGCATCTATCATGAGGATCTTCATCCCTAAAATGTATCCTACAACTACACCCATATTCTCATCCTTCTCTCCACTTCTACATGAGTAAATACCCTTTCTTCCCCTCCAAAGCTAACCATGTCCTAGATCCCACTCATTCCCCTTCTAATATCTCAGTCTCTGATACTCAACTGGTCTAGCTTACTGGGGCTGAGAAGGACAGAAAAACATTCAATTCTTCTGGGTACCCTCCTCTTGTTAAACTATTATTTTTTACTTTCATTATTTTTTACTTTTGGATTCAGCTACGGTGTACCTCTTGCACTTATCCCTTAATTCCCTGCAATCTAGCATCAGCCTTTCTTCTCCAAAGTCTTCATCCTTTGAGTTGTAATGCATTCTGTTATTCATTCTCAAAGTCATCAATGACCTTTTAACCAAGATGTCTGTCTTTCCTATCATAGTACTTTACTCACTGTACTAAAATTGCTTCTTTGGTTGTCTGTATTGACACCCCTTTCCTCAGACAATAAATTATAATCTCCTAAGGACGTCGTGTATTATGTTCATAGTTTTATCCCTTACAGCCCGTCACAGTGTCTAGGTGCTCCAATACTTACGGAATGTATGAATAACTATTACTTCTTGGCCTTCATGCCACTTGCTTGGCCAGATCAAGACTGTTTTTGCTTTCCCCTCTATACATTTTCTCAGTCAACATATCCTATAGCGCTGTGTCAATCACTGCATCAATGGGAGGCCTATCAAATCTATAATGCCATTATCCTCATTTTTAGGAAATAAAGACTTAAGTATTAAGGGCTAAAAAGGCATGATAAATGCAACCAACTCTCAAATGGTTCAGGAAAAAAATGTATATACATAAAAAATAAAGTGTGGCAAAACGTTAAAAATTAGTGAACATGAGTAAAGAGTTTCATGAGTTCTTTGTACTATTCTTTCAAATTTTTGTAAATTTGACATTATTTCAAAATAAAAAGTTTAAAAAATATATATTCTCTCTAGGCTCAATCTCACACAAGCTCCCATCATATTTCTAAACACTTATTGGTTAGTTAAAAAAAAAATCACAATCCAAGGTGTTCAACAAGAGATGGCTGCCTATATGCCATGTTAAACAGTATGATGGAACATTATATTATTAAAATTCAACATATCCTTACCAAAAATGAATATACATATGGGAAGTAACAAAGACAATAGAAAACAGTACATATGCAAACAAATATTAAATGTTGTTACCTTAATAAAGATGAAAACGGATTATGCAATGATAGAAATCATTTCTTTAACGTTAAATAGGTTCCATTTCCATAAAATATTTAAATACTACAAAAAAGTTATCTTCCCAAATCAAATTTTTATCTTTTCTTCATCACTACTTTCATAAATCTAAAAGCTGTGCTCAAAACACATACGAGAAGTGAATGTGAAGGTCAATTCTGCACACAAACTTTGCTCCATACCTTCTCAGTTTCAAAATCTTTCATTTGTTATAAAGCTATCACGTTCTCTATCAATCTCTCAAAAACTCTCCACAAATCTCTGCAAAGCAAGTTATGGATCACTGCTTTCTTGAACTGAATCTGTAACGTGTTAAAAGTACCATTTACGAGCCAGAATCTTGTGGGGGGAGGATGTATAGAGAAGCACTGATCTGAACACAGGAGCCCAACCATAATCAAGAAATGACCTTCTACCAAAACCATGGTTACAAAATAAAACACTTCGTTTTGGTAGCGCACACCTTAGATAACAACTGGAGGAAAGTGGAGGTTTGTGAACACACATTAATGCTTCAATAAAACGTTCATCATCTCTTACTGATATGTGTATATGCTCTTCGCAAACATTAAAAATAAATATAGCATGATGGTTAAGAATCCAGACCCTGCGGCCAGAGGGCCTGTTTCAAGACCCAGCTCAGTCGTTTCCTGGCAATGCGACTCTGGGCTTATTATTTAACCTGTTTCCTCATGTGTAAAATGGTGTAATGACAGCATTTATCTCCAAAAGTTGCTATAAACATTAATGAGTAATAATTACATTACTATTATATCAAAAGTGGGAAACCACCAGCCATCATCTGAATTTTATTTAAGCCTCAATTCATTTAGATTAGAGCTAGCTTATAGCTGTTAAATTTTAACAATATATTCGGGAATATACTAAAACACCACAAGATGGGGATGTTGCTGCATAAATCTCTTTGCCTTTTTTCTACTGCCCATGTAGTTCTGTCTCTAGGTCTGGATCTGAGAAGCACTGGCCAGTCTAGCCTTGTCTTGATCCTCCTTCAATTCTCTGATGAAACAGCAAGGTATTGCTGACTGTCTGGGTTCGAACCCTTGGGAAAGTTATTTAGTCACTCTGCCTTAGTTCCTTTCATTGTAAAATAGAGGTAATGGTACCTATTCCACAAGGCACTGTACAGATTCAGTGTGTTAGGCATGTAAAGCACAATGCCCAACACAGAATAAGCACTCAATATAGTAGCTGATATTATTTTCTCTTTTTCCCCCTCTTCCGTTTATTCCTCTCCTAGATATGTAACTGGCCATTACACAGCCAGTATAAGGTCCTTTACCAGCTCTCCCAACACAAAACAAAACAGAGAAGAAAAACAAAACAGACTTAAAACCAAATAAAGATGCGTTTTCACTTCCTCAAGGAAACACTGCATATATTTCTAAGAAACCCACACAATAAGGATCAGGGCATATATGCCAGTGTTGACCGGGTGGTGTGTCTGAAAAGTGTCTATGAGTGATGACCAGGCTTTTCCCCTGGCTTTCACCAATCTTCAGTTCTTCTTTCATCTGATACCTATTCCTTTTATTAATCTCACTAGGCCAGTGAAATCTAGAATTAAACACCAAGTTGGTACACGTGAATAAATTTCAGTGAGATGTAGCAACATAGCCACTAGAATTTTAGGCGAAATGTAGCTGTAATAATTAATAACCCCAATCTTTTAGATATGTAGGCCTCTTAAAGTTTCAGAAAGCCCTGTGCTCCCACCTGGTTAATACTTCAGAGCAAAAGGTTGTTTTCTAAGAATAATTTGGGACTTCAATGCCAATGCTACCTGATAGTACAACACAACTGCTGTTTTCTTTCCAATACCTCAAAATTTCTGCACACATTAATTCCTGAAATAGTTCGGGAAAGTAAAAGAAGTAAAGGAATTGCCCTGAAGCTATGATATGCTGTGTTGCATATCACAAGTTATAATGGTGTATCCATGAAATATTTCATTTAAAAAACCCTATGTACATAAGGAAAAAATATATACCACTGAAAAGTTTTAGTAACTCAGATATTTAGGGAATCTTTCCTATCAAAATATTTATAATACGATCATCAAATATTCTTAAAGATTCAGCAAAACTTTTTGAATCTACCATAAACTTCAGTAAAAGCTTCTAAAAGTATTTTCACTTTAAAAACACATTTATGTGTATAAAATTCCAAATTCAGAGGAATCATTCGCTTAAATCCCACCAGAAAATAAATATACAGGTATATTTTAGCACTAACCTTTTATCAGTAGACCCTACTTTATATAAAATTTATAACATGAAATTACTATTTAAATTTGAAAACTGCTGTCTTATTAAAAATTATTGTTTTATCAGTTAATGTGAATAAAAGTACCAGCAAGTCAGCTGCAACATTTATTTCACATTGCTTTAGATATAAAGAGCCCTAATTTACTTCAACTACAATGAATTCTAATTTTAAAAACTTAGCAAATGAACATTACTGATGGATTTCATAAGAATACTAACTAAAATTATTCTGTAATTCATTTTTACGTTTATCCGTGGAAAATATTTTTATGCTTAAAGCATTCTTTAACATTCAGGGAATCATTTTTGATAATCAGCTTCACTTTATTTTTAAGATACTGATAAAAGTTGGGAGGCAAATGTAGTTTTGGAATTCAAATATAGACTTCCCAGTTATTTGACCTACTTAATCTCTTCTTTGGAATAATGCCCGTACCAAAGGGATAGCGGGAAGCTTAAATGAAATAAACATATGTGAAGTGCCTGGAAGCACAGTATTTCAACAAAAGTCAAGAAAGAGAAAGGAGGGGAAAAAGACATACCCTCCCTGATGTGAAATTATACTGTGCCTATCCCTGCTGGCTTCAGAGAGCAAGGAGGCAGAAAGATAAGCCACAGAATTATTTATTTTTGAATGGGTAGTTTGAATACCCACATCCCCAAGACGAAATAGTACCAATCTCAAATTGATTTTTCCAACTGGTATTTGTATCACCAAACTTCAGTGCAAGTAACTATTCTGTCCTAGGTTTCTTAAAACAGGTATAATTACTTCCTCTAAAGAACTTAGTGGGGTCTAAAAAAAAAGTTTCACTATCAGAATTTTTACATATTACTTCACTCATGGCACTCCGCCCACTATCTTGAAAGAAAATAATTGCTGATAATTTTAGAGTGCAAGACTTCTAGACAAAGATGGATTGAACATGTGCATATATTTAAATGCTCATTCAAATATCTGACTGCTTCTTACGAGCCAAATAATGTTCTAGGTGCTAAAGACACATCAGGAATCAAAGAAATTTTTCAAAAATTTCCTCTCCGCCTGGACCTCACATTCAAGTGGGAGAAGACAGATGAGCAAAATAAAAGAAGTAAAGGACTTCCCTGGTGGCACAGTAGTTAAGAATCCACCTGCCAATGCAGGGGGCACGTATTCAAGCCCTGGTCTGGGAAGATCCCACATGCCGCGGAACAACTAAGCCCATGCGCCACAACTACTGAGCCTGTGCTCTAGAACCCGCGAGCCACAACTACTGAGCCTGCATGCCACAACTACCGAAGTCCGTGGCCCTAGAGCCCGTGCTCCACAACAAGAAGACACTGCAATGAGAAGCCCGCGCACCGCAATGAAGAGTAGCCCCTGCTCGCCGCAACTAGAGAAAGCCTGCATGCAGCAATGAAGACCCACCGCAGCCAAACATACATACACACATAAATAAATAAATTCATTTTTAAAAAAAGTAAAATATATAGTATTTTAAATGGTGATAAAATAAAGAGAAATATAAAGCAGAAAAGGGAGATAAAAAGTATCACAGGGCGGAGGAAGAGGAGTTCAATTTTAAAATAGGGTGATCACAGAAGGCCTCACTGGGAAAGTGACTTTTGAGCAAATCCCTAAAGGTAGTAAAGGGGTACTATCACAGGGAAGGGCATCCAGGCAGGGGGACAAATGAAAAGGCTCTGAGGCAAGCTATGACTTCTGGCAACGAACAACTGGGAGGCAGTATGGCTGACAGAGTAAGGGAGGGAGGAAAGAAAGGAATACAGGAGCAGGCAACAGGAAAGCAGATCTGGTAAGGCCCTGCAGGCCATTGTAGGGATTTTGGGTTTATACTGAGTAAGACACAAAGCCTTTGGGTTTGAAAGGAGGAGGGGCAAGATCTGACTTACCTTTAATAGGCCCACTCTGGCTGACATGTGGATAACAGACTGTTAAGGGAACAGTGAACACAGAAGACTAATCGGGAGGCTACTGCAAAAATCTATTATCAAGACAGGGTTGGCTTGGTGGCAGTGAAGGTGGTGAGAAGTGATCAAATTCTGGATATAATCTGAAGTTAAGGCAACAGAACTGGCTGCTGGATTGGAAGCAGGGTGCGGGGGAAAAAAAGAGAAGGAGATAAGGACTCCAAGCATTTTGCTTGATGAACTGGAAGGACAGAATAGCCATTAACTGAGATGGAGAAGACTGCAGGAGGAATAAGTTTGGGAGAAAAAAATCAGGGCTTCAGTTTTAGACCAGTTAAATCTGAGTTACCTATTAGATAACCAAATAGAGATACTGATTAGAAATAGGATGCATGAGCCTGGAGTTCAGGGGAGAGGCACTGGCTAAAGAAACCTGTATTCCCTTGAATCTAAGATGATTTAGTGCTGGTATTTCTTGATCTTTATCAGAAACTGTCAACAGACAGCTTCACACAACACAAAGTAATTGCCATCTTGCTGACAGTGACTGACCGATGCCACCTGCTTTAGAACATGGCTCCTCAATCTTGGCACTATTTTGGGTCAGATACTTGTTTGCTGTGGAGGCTGTCCTGTGCATTGCAGGATTTTAGCAGCACCCCTGGCCCCTACCCACCAGATGCCAGGAGCACCCTTCTATCACTGACAGCCAAAAACGTCTTCTGGGGGACAAAACAGCTCCCAGTTGAGAATCATTGTTTTTAGAGGGACTAAGATGTAGGGGGGGAAATGTGCCTTAAATAAATGATAGGGTATTAAAATTTGGGAGTTGTCAGTGTTTAAGACCACAAAAGGAGTAGATACAGATAGAAAGGTAGTCTGAGGACTGCACCTTGGGGCACTCCAAGGTCAAGAGACAGTAGACATGAAAAGGAGACTGTGAATGGCCAATGAGGTAGTTCCAATCCCTCCCCAAATCTCACTAAAACAAAGATAAAGGGTTTGATTGTTGCTGCTGTTTTAAAGACAAACTCATAAGAAGACATGACAAAAATTTGGAAGCCAGAAAGCATATGGCTGAGTGGTAAAAAAGACACTCAGCAGGCCCAAGGAAAGCTGAATGCTAAGCCAGCACTGGAGAAAAGCAGAGGAGCACCCCAGTTTACATTCTGTAGCCTCAAATGACTCCAGAATCAGCAGAAGTGAATGAAGGTGGGACTAAAAGCAGGACTGGTTGAAAGCATATTTAAGAAAGCAGTTAATTCCCAGATTTCCTCCTTTCCTGCCACCAGCAGCAGTCTCAGGTTCAGACTGATATTCATTCATAGGACCCCAAAGACCACAGCTTGGCACCAGGTTCATTTAGTTCTGCAGAAAGACAAAGACAAAGACAGCATGCTAGCATGAGGCACGCTATCTTCAGAAGGGGTTTATACAGCCCACCAGGGGCCTTTTTTGGACCCAATGCTGTAAGAGAAAGAGATCATGTGAATAAGTACAGAAATCACCCTGGCTTAGGGAAACTCCATGCTCCACAGGAACCAGGAGCATATTTTAACAGCCAATGAGTGTAGGTTCCAGGGCCCCTGGAGGGATATGTTCATGCTTACCTACAAGAGTCACACATTGCACAACAGGAGTCAAGTTCAGTGTCTTTTCACAGGCTTCTATAGTTCACTCACGGTCTTCCTGATCCATATGCACTCACCAATCAGCATCAATTTACAATAAACAATATTACCTGGATACGTTATATATTCATTAATCAAGTTTCTAGTAAAGAATGCCAGGAGAAGGAAAATCCAAGGTCATTTCCCATGAAAAAAAGGGCTCAGACCTGCTATTATTAACCCTTTCTACTTACACAGTGATTCTCAAATGGGGGTGATTTTGCCTCACAGGGAACATGCAGCAGTGTCTGGAGACATTTCTACTTGTCACAACTGGAGGGATGTATGTAGTACTGGCACCTAGTGGGTAGACGCCAGGGATGCTGCTAAACATCCTACAATGCACAGGATAGCTCCCACAACAAAGAATTATGTAGCCCAGATGTCAATAGCCTTGACCTAAAAGGATTAAATGGAAGGTTGTGTTAAGGACCACTCCACATCCCATGCCTTCTTTCCCAAATGAGTGCTAAAGCATTGGCAGCCAAGCATATGCCCTCCATGCAGGGGATTGGAAGAATCTTCTCTGGAGAAGCTTACCCACCTGAGAGAAAAGACCTAAGAATGATACTAGAATAAAGACTACAAAAGACGAAGAAGAACTTTAAGAAGATGAAATTAATAGAACACCAATTTTGTTCAAACCAAGTAAGAGATTTAATCAACTGGGAGAAAGTTTGGAGTAGAAATAGTGATAAACATACAAAAAGCTATTTTGAAATCTAAAGACAATTCTTAATTCCAGGAAAAGCAAAAGGTAATGTCCCCAAAAGGAAATGTAACAGAAGTATATACAGTTTAGCAGTAAATTGCATGTATACAGACATGATAATATAAACACTGAATAGTTACCCAACCAAAATATATTCTAAGGATGGGGTAACGGGAGGGGAGAAAAGAGGAGAACTGTCTAAGGAGCACTATATCCTAATTTCCAAAGTGAGAAGACAGTAGGTAATACATACAACTGAAAAAAAAATCAAGAAATAGCGATATACTTATAGATTTAATGATAGGTAAATACACTAAGAATCAGCTGAAAGAGGAGAAAGCACTTACCTCTGCGAGCAGAATACAGGGTGCATGAGTGTGTGTGTGCACGTGTAGCAAAGTTTTTTTGGTAACAAGTCTCTTTAGAACTATATGACTGTTTTTTAAATTAATTTATTTATTATTTTTTTAAATTTTTGGCTGCGTTGGGTCTTCGTTGCTGCGTGCGGGCTTTAACTAGTTGAGGCGGGGGGGGGGCTACTCTTCGTTGCGGTGCACAGGTTTCTCATTGAGGTGGCTTCTCTTGTTGCGGAGCACACTGCAGGCTTCAGTAGTTGTGGCTCGCGGGCTCTAGAGCACAGGCTCACTAGTTGTGGTGCACAGGCTTAGTTGCTCCGCGGCATGTGGGATCTTCCCAGACCAGGGATTGAACCCTGCCCCCTGCATTGGCAGGTGGATTCTTAACTGCTGTGCCAACAGGGAAGTCACTAGAACTATATGACTCTTTAACTCCATGCATGCAAAACTAAAGTATTTTTTAAAAAATTGTATTTGAGTCTGGTGGTAATTTGATACACTGGTTTGGGATCTAGCAAGCCTCCCTTAGTTTTCTTGGTTTGCATTAGAACAGACTAGATCCAAAAAAAAGTACATTGAAACAAATTCCAGATTTGTTAAGCCACTTTTCTACCCACCTGGGCAAGGCAAAAGAACAGGCTGGACAGAGAAGACTTTTAACTCCTTTCCCTGCTTTTTGCTGGCTTACTCACCAAACCTTATACTAAAGTCTTATATTAAATATTATACCATTGAACACTGGTATCCTTGCCCATGGATACCACTAGATACTGTGTGAAGTGTTTGCTAGAAGACTTCACTTTTTACTTTGTTTGCTCTTCAACTGTTACTTATAATGAGTGTACTTTACAGAGTGAACTTTATAATGAGTGTATTTTACAGACAGAAACACACACATACACACCAAGATTCTTAATTAGTTCATAACCTGTCCTCATGTATTTTGACCCAACTCAAAATAATCTGATTGGAAAGAAGGAATATCAACACACAAAACACAGAATAACCAAACAAGCTCATCCCTAATAAAATATTGCTCATTTCCCAACAGGTAAGCCTAAAAGATATAAGTGATGCATGCTAAGTAGCTGGTGCTAAATATAACGCCCAGGTATCACAAGGTAGAAATAAGTTTTCAAGTTCTCTATAGAATATATACCGCTTAGAAAAGTTTCATTTTAAATAAATGAAAGTTTACTCTTTGATGTAATTTGCTAACTTTATTTACAAGCAATAAAACTTAAATTTATCTCCAAACTACCATGATTCATGCTTCTTTTGTGCTCCACAGCGCCTAGAACAAAGTACTAGTGGATACCAAGAGTTACTGATGGATGGAAATTAACCTAATGAGTTAAATCAATGGTGGGAAAATCAATAATATTGAGTAACAGGTGTAAATTTTGAATTTCTCTGCAATTCCTTAAACAATGTTTTATAAGATTTTACCTTAGTATTGATTAATATAAATTATTTTACCCTGTATTAGAGAGCACTATATATATAAACTGAATGGAAGGCTGGCTTTATTCTGCCCCATAGGTTTTCTTCTTTCTTGCTGCTGCCTTATAACAAAATTGCCTTCTCCTTGATGAAAAAAAACTCAATAAAGAATTCATCTTCATCAGGCTCAGCTTTTACTAAACTTATTTTATCACAGATCCATTCCTTACCCTCACCCCATCACATCCAGAAAAACTTCCTCTTTTAAAATCTGTTCATGCATATTATATCACTTCTGATTCTCTGAACCACCGTATGAGGAAGGTAGACCATGTACTATTAGCTCCACTTTACTTATGAGAAATTGAAGTTCACAAAGACTGAATAACTCATGTAGGTCTGATGGGTAGTGAAACACTTGGAACCAAGTTTTCCAATTCCAAGCCCAGTGGCTCTTTTCACTACATCACACCAACTCTTTGACAATAAAATGGAGTAAACCCTGAGAGCTAGAATCTGGGAGAATTATAATGGGGATATGAGTCATTTTCTCAAATGGTTATTTTGTAACAAACATATATTAGAAAGCAATTATTTCAGCTTAATAGCTATCATAACTTTACAAAATATCATTAAATATATTTCAAGTTTTTTAATCATGTGATACAACTGACATTAATTTAAGGACTTCAAATAGTCACAAGAATAAAACTGAAGAAACTAAATCTCTTCTTAATCATCTTTATGATACTGCTATATCTGGTAATATATTCTGTAGTCTGATTTTAAAGTTTAGCTCAGAGGTATTCTTGACAAACTTTAAATGTAGAAAAAACAGGAAAGTTGATTAGAACTGCATTTTTAAAATATCATTTCTTCCTTATTGTAATACTGAAATACCAGGGAAGAAAGTTCCATCCACTTACCTCAGTAATTGGCTGCCCCTGATGTGTCAAATCCAGTTCTTGAGGGCGTGTTACTTTATCAATATCCAAAGAGTCCATGCTAGAGGCTGCAGAAGTGATGCTTGAACGAGAGGAGTTACTAATAGAGCGTACTTCAGCATCACTCACTGTGCCCGCTGACGCTGTTCTCCTGTGCTGATTAGTTACTAAGGACTTAGTACCTTCTAGTACAGACTGCTGAGCAGCCTCATCCATGCTCAAGGAGGCCTGTTCTAACTGTGCAGTGATGTCATCCAGGGAGTAGTTGGCATGAGACGGTTTAGTTATCCTATTAGACGAAGAAGACAATCCTTTCAAGGTGCCATGTTTTGATGTATGTCGGCTAGCAGGTAACTTCTGAGTGGCTTTTGTTTCTGTGATTTGACGCTTACTATTTCCTGCACCAAAACTGCTGAGCTCCTGCTCTATTGAGCAAAGATCGGCCATTAGGGCATCCAGATCCACAGTCTCTCCCTGATTCAGAGCTTCTGCAATGAACAACATACATGATGTTTCCAGAACACAATGAATTAGAATTTATACATTCTATTATAAATCAGTTAATGAATGCCAGGGGAAAAGCAAACAAATTCATCCTATTGGGCCTAACGCCTATCAAATACAGGATTTCTAACAGTTTTTTGTTTTAAATTCCAAGAGAAAATTTTAGAAGCAGAGTCCATCTTTTAAGATTTGTAGTAATCAGAGGAGAATAAAATTATGAGTTGAAATATAAAAATAATGGAAAAATTGTACACTGTTCCATGGTTTTAACCACATCCCCCATGCAATTTTCTACCAGAGGCTCTAAGTTGTTAATATGACCATTGCCCTGGTGGAGATGTTAATACCTAAAGATCAGAGGGCATAAAAAGAGAAATGTTAAGCCCTAAAAAAATTACAGATTGAAATGTCAGTTCCAAGAACTAAAAGCTGACTAGGTAGAGTTCATTAAATAAAGGCCAGAAGGGCTGGTTTTAAATTAATAACAAGTAACTTCACTTTCACTGGACTTTATTCCAGTGAAAATACAACAATGCAATTAAGTTTGCTGTAGGATTCTACCTGAGTATGTACTTTGTCAATTATTAATAACTCAACTAGAAAACTATTTTAGTTATGTTCCAGTTTGTTTTTTTCTGTGACGATTTGAATTAGTAATAAAATGTACAAATCAAGAAATATAAGAATTCAGTCAAGTTATGCATATATGGTTTTTATATTGAGCTATTTGTAATTGTTACTGTATTATTTCTACATTATATAACTTAATATACTGTTTTACATTTTATTTCCAATTACATCTTACCATTCAAGTTGTATATGGAGAAACGATAAGAAAAATTGGCCATGTTTGTTTCCTGGCGAAGAGGAGATCTTTTTATTGGTTCCGTGGGCTTGTCAGAATCCAAACTCTTTAAAAAACAAAGTTTAAGAAGTCATATTAAATTCAGGCTTCAATTATAATAAAAAGATGAATAAAGTTTTTCTTTATGATTAAGTGAACTGTCATATAATAGTTAATACAACCAAAGTTCTTCTGAGTAATAGCATTAAGGAAAAGTATAATTGGTTTTCATATCATTTTGGTTATAGTTTCTTCAATTTTTAGATATATACTTACTTAAGGCACTTGAGATAGTTACAGTTTGGAGTAAATATCTTTCCAAATATTGAATACATCAAGTATAGTGACTGAGCTCGTTTTACATAAATTCACTATAAAATAAGCTAGGTACATGAATATGGGCATGGTAAGATAAGAAATAATGCAGAGAATTCTGTTTTCTCTCTCCTCAAAGGAATTTGTTTTTGGTCCAACAGAGCCTCATTCTTGGAATGAATTACCCTGGAGATAAGGCACAATTCTGGACTCAAAATTATGAGACCCTAGATCTTAATGGCTACAACTTCAAACAATGATGGAATGTCCTTGTTCTTTGCAAGCTCTACTAAGGTGAGGGCAAACTGTAACCAGCTATACTGCCTGTGATTAAGTCTTCAATCACACTGAACTTCAGGGTAGGGTGTCTTGTAAGTTAACTCACCACCTTTTTATTTTTAAGATTTTTAAATTATTTATTTATTTAATTAATTTATTTTTGGCTGCATCAGGTCTTAGCTGTGGCATGCGGGATCTTCGTTGAGGCATGCAGGATCTTTTGTTGCAGCATGCAGGCTTCTCCCTAGTTGTGGCGTGCGGGGTTTCTCTTCTCTAGTTGAGGCACGTGAGCTCAGTAGTTGTGGCATGCAGGCTTAGTTACCCCGTGGCATGTGGGATCTTAGTTCCCTGACCAGGGATCAAACCCGCGTCCCCTGAATTGTTAAGGTGGATTCTTTACCACTGGACCACCAGGAAGTCCCAACTCACCATCTTTTTAAATGACACTTTTTTTCTCTCCAACCTTTCTACAATAAGGAAGATAAGGCGTTTACAACAGAGAAATTCAGGGAAAGGGTCAATAGTTATTTAGTGTCTATTTAAATAAATTTGTAAATATTACGATTAGTCTTTTAAAATTTTAATTTCTCTTTATAATTATCAAATAGATTTCAAATGAAAAAGAATGCTGAATAGTCTATTTGTAGAATCATGGAATTAGATTAGAATGCTATCTTTACTCATTTGTTTCAACTGAATCCATTTAGATAGTGTCCATCCAATTTTTGTTTTTTTGTTTTTTTAACATCTTTATTGGGGTATAATTGCTTTACAATGGTGTGTTAGTTTCTGCTTTATAACAAAGTGAATCAGTTATACATATACATATGTTCCCATATCTCTTCTCTCTTGCGTCTCCCTCCCTCCCGCCCTCCCTATCCCACCCCTCCAGGCGGTCACAAAGCACTGAGCTGATCTCCCTGTGCTATGCGGCTGCTTCCCACTGGCTATCTACCTTACGTTTGGTAGTGTATATATGTCCATGCCTCTCTCTCGCTTTGTCACAGCTCACTCTTCCCCCTCCCCATATCCTCAAGTCCGTTCTCTAGTAGGTCTGTGCCTTTATTCCTGTCTTACCCCTAGGTTCTTCATGACTTTTTTTTTTCTTAAATTCCATATATATATGTGTTAGCATACGGTATTTGTCTTTCTCTTTCTGACTTACTTCACTCTGTATGACAGACTCTAGGTCTATCCACCTCATTACAAATAGCTCAATTTCGTTTCTTTTTATGGCTGCGTAATATTCCATTGTATATATGTGCCACATCTTCTTTATCCATTCATCCGATGATGGGCACTTAGGTTGTTTTCATCTCCGGGCTATTGTAACATCCAGTTTTTAAAGCTATCATCTGAAGGAGATCCACAGCCATTCAGTGTCTTATTTCAAAGTTTCGGGGAACAGCTAGGAAATTCTCCTTTAACCTCAAACCAAAATCTTCTGCTGCAATTTAAGGCCTAATCCTCCTTCTCTAAGTGGAAATGAAGAATAGTATGTAGGTAATGTTTTCAGTAAAACCTGAATATAATTGAAAACATATTAAAACTCAATCTATTCATCAATTCAAATAAACAAATACTTATTATAATTATCTGCTGTGTCCATGGTGCTGGGGCAAAAAGGGAAATAATAAGAAATACTCCTTGATGCCAAGAAATGGGTAATCTAGTAGAGTGGGTTTTTAACATTTTTTTTTGGCAGGGGGTGGAGTCAGGGTGGGAGTGGAGGTCATTGAGAATGTGATAAAAGCCATGAACCTTCTTCCAGAAAAATGCACATACATATAAAATTTTGCAAACAATTTCAGATGATTCAACAATCACTTAAAACTGATTTAATATAAAGTTGAAAATCCATTAACATCGTTTGGGTAATACAGGTGCACAGATGACTCTGTAGTTAACTAAAATGAGGAAATAAACAATTTAAGTTTCAGCCACCAAGTTAGTAAGTAAAATATTTTTTGAAAATTTCTGAAGTGTTAAAAAGCAACTTGCTAGCAGCGAGCCATGTTATGCAATAGTTTTAACCTGTTTTCTCTCTAAAGACAGCTTCATACATAAAAAAAGAACTGTCACAGCATTAGTTTAGGAGCCAACTTTTTTGATGAATGGCTCTTCACATCTGTATGTCAGGGAATTTAAAATATAGGGAAGAATACAAGGTTTTATTGTATTCAGTAGAAATGCCATCTACAGTGGAGTAGCATGGAGTCTACTCCACCCCGAGTGGCTGGACTGATATTTACCTGTCTTTGCTCTTTTTTGGCCCCTCTCCAGGGATGGACAATAAAACCCACAGTCAAGGAAACCCCTGGGAGTTCCCTGGTGACCAAGTGGTTAGGATTCCGGGGATGGACAATAAAACCCACAGTCAAGGAAACCCCTGGGAGTTCCCTGGTGACCAAGTGGTTAGGATTCTGGGTTTTCACTGCTGTGGCCTGGGTTCAATCCCTGGTCAGGGAACTGAGATCCTACAAGCCACGCAGCATGGCCAAAAAAAAAAAAAAAAAACCCCACACATAACAGCTGGCCCTCATATACTTTCCTTCAAGCATTATCATTTTCTATTTCCTCTTCTTTCCTTCCTCTTTCCTTTTTCTCCTCAGCATAGAACTGCATAGCCTAGTCATCATCTCCATGCCAAAATCACTTTTTAAAAAAAAAATTAAGAATTAAACTGAAATGGTTTGGTAACTACATAAAAGACCTTTATCACCACAAATACTGTTATTTCTTCTGATAGGAGATGAAGAGCATGATCCTTATGAAATCCTAGCAAGATTGAAAGCGTTCTTCTCAAAATTCGTCATTAACAGGCTGTGGTCACAAACATGTCTGCTTTTCAAAATGATCTAGTAAGAATTACATGAAGAGTTTCTCAGTCTCAATCCCAGACTGCTATAGAAAGAGATACAGAAACAAACTAGTACTTTAAGTTTCCACCTTACCACCTACTTTTCTACTGGTTAACAAATCTCATACTTAGCAATTTACACAAAAATTCTTCCCGGAGATAATTAAGTATGAGTGAAAATAAGTTTTGTTCTAATGTTCTTTCCCATTGTCATAAAGTTAACGTTGCTTTAATAAACATAACTATCTTCATATATATTGAATATAATGTATTAATAACTGGGGTTGTAATAGTATACGCTTTTATTCTAAAAAGTGACCTGGTTTGGAGGGTAAAGTCGTTCTTTTTTTTTAAAACCGAAGATCCAATAAAACAAAATGAAAA
Source organism: Neophocaena asiaeorientalis asiaeorientalis (assembly GCF_003031525.2). Classification (NCBI taxonomy): domain Eukaryota; kingdom Metazoa; phylum Chordata; class Mammalia; order Artiodactyla; family Phocoenidae; genus Neophocaena; species Neophocaena asiaeorientalis. The sequence continues at coordinate 854,926 of NW_020172591.1, forward strand.
AGCTCTGCCACTGTTTTCAAATGCAGCCGGGGATGAAATTTTGTCAGTATTCTGGAATCATGTAATAAAAAATATCTGCATGTGAGGATATTATTTATATTGTAAAATGTGTTCATACTCACTAAGTTATAGAATAGGATTTGCTAAAATTTAGATTTTTACATTTTAGGCTTTAAAACTTTTTAGGCAGCAACTCAATTTATGAAACAGATTTTAAGAAATCCCTCTAGATGCACAGAACCTCTGTCAAAAGCATTTTTTTTTTAACTCCTTAAAATAACCACAGAAGACAATATCTTGTGTTCTAGAGTTACTATTCATTTACTTGTTAATGTTTTGGACATTTTCCCTTTATAGCAGTATTTTAAAATATAAACTATATTCATATCCTCATGTCTACACAGTAAAGTTTTAGCACATAGTGATGACTTAAAATCCTCAACCAGTTTTTCAAGCACAATTTCTAACCTGAGTGAGTTTGTCTAGCTCCCCCAGCCAGGCTCCAAACATTTTGTCCAGGTCCTGATCTTCCTTGTCACTGTCTTCTTCAGCACCATGGTCAATTTCTTCATCTGACAGCTGCTCCATCTAAAATACAGATATTTGTGTATAATGAATAACTATTGAACTTGAAAAATCATGCAGTGTATGTTCTGATACATGTCGCAACTCTCTGGAGTCAAACTTTAAAAACTAGAGATTATATTATAAAAGGAAACGAAATCGTAAGTGGAGACAAGGTTAACAAGTGAGTAGAAATGAGCAATTAAGTCTCAAATTTTTAGGAAATTCTGAAAGAAGAACAAACTGTATCAGATTATAACCAAAATCACAAGTAATGATGATTTTTTAAAAAAAACTTTTATTGGAGTATAGTTGCTTTACAGCAATGATTTTTATTTTATTTTAATTTTTTTTGCAGTACGCGGGCCTCTCACTGTTGCGGCCTCTCCCGCTGCGGAGCACAGGCTCTGGACGCACAGGCTCAGCAGCTGTGGCTCACGGGCCCAGCCGCTCTGTGGCACGTGGGATCTTCCCGGACCAGGGCACGAACCCGTGTCCCCTGCATCGGCAGGCGGACTCTCAACCACTGCGCCACCTGGGAAGCCCACAGCCATGATTTTTAAATCACAGACCACTCCCATTAATCACAGGATATTACAGTAGTACAGTTCTTTCCACTAATAGATCCTGCAACACCCCCAAACACCACAGAAAAAAAAATTTCAGAAGACTTCAATGAGCAAGTTATTATTTATTCTGTAAAAATTTGCTCAAATTAAGTATGTATCATGAGAACCTTAGTCCAAAAAGCATTTCGGAGAAAAGACAAAGCAAAAACCTTTAATCTAGTTCAGTTTGTTGAATTAGTTCTTTCTTCTATCTTACTCTTACTTTCTACCCCATTTGTCTTTTACTAACTTCCCTATCAGTCCCTACAAAATTCAAGGAACTAGAATTCAAATAGAAAACAGGAATTGAAAACATGAAATTCATATACAAAATTTCCTACATGTGGTGACTTTTCACGTGTTAAGTCCTTTGAAAGAAGAGATATTTTCTTTCTTCCCACTAAGAAAATAACGTGATATCTGACACGGAACTTGCATATTATTTTGTGAAAGGAGGAAAAGATTACATGAAACAAAGTAAGATCAATCACTGACCAGATACTTAAAATTCTTAAAGTAAGATTAATCTATACACCATGATCAAGTGGGGTTTATTCCAGGAATGCAAGGATTCTTCAATATACGCAATTCTATCAATGTGATAAACCATAATGTCATGAAGAACCTAGGGGTGGGATGGGAATAGAAACGCAGACCTACTGGAGAACGGACTTGAGGATATGGGGAGGGGGAAGGGTGAGCTTTGACAGGGCGAGAGAGAGTCATGGACATACACACACTAACAAACGTAGTAAGGTAGATAGCTGGGGGGAAGCAGCCGCATGGCACAGGGATATTAGCTCGGTGCTTTGTGACAGCCTGGAGGGGTGGGATAGGGAGAGTGGGAGGGAGGGAGACGCAAGAGGGAGGACATATGGGAACATATGTATATATATAACTGATTCACTTTGCTATAGAGCAGAAACTAACACACCATTGTAAAGCAATTGTACCCCAATAAAGATGTTAAAAAAAAAAGATTAATCTGATTAATATAAAATATTTCAATATTAAAGGCTCTGAGAAATCTTCAGTAAAGCTTAGCTTTGCTTAAACCAACATATTCCAAATTTACTTGACCACAGATCCTTTTCCTTCAACTTGGAGTAACACCCATTAACTTTCCCAGGGACACAATGAATACCTTCATTGTACATGCCAGACTCTTGACTCACGTTTGTGAAAACACAAATTTTGTTCTAGTGGATCTAGTCAACATTCAGAATACAACTTGTCAGTTAGCTTAAACAGTTCTTCAGAGACTAAAGATATCCTTAATCTAGAATAAGAATTTATATACATCTTATACCTCCAAAGCAGCAATCAACAAAATTATTTCTGCGGTCCTTAAATACAGTTATGAGATACATAAGGATTTTAGATATCTGATGAGGTGCCATGAAGTTAAATTTTAAACCTTATTTTACCATATAAAATTTTGTAGAAACGGTCAAATAATGTTGCAAAATCAAAACTGAATTTAGTTCTAATAATGTTGAAAATCAGATCATATCCCATTTAACCACTTAAGAGATTCTCATTTCTTAATTTCACTACTATAAGCATGTATAAATCAGGGCATTCTACCTTGACAAATGGAAAATGGATCAACTGATTTTCCAATGCATAAATTTGGCTCTTAAAGACATTTGGTTTTTATAGTTCACTTGTATTAATACTATTTCTAAGATTTTCATTCATTATTGAATTATTTACAGAGAGTAGCCCCCGCTCACCACAACTAGAGAAAGTCCACGTGCAGCAGCAAAGACCCAATGCAGCCAAAAATAAATAAATAATTTTTTTAAAAACATTATCAACCCATTAAAAACAAAAAGTTAGTGCAAAGAAAAACCTCATCTCACCAGGTGACTTAATTATTTGAATAACAGTTGCTAGTTTGAGAACATCTAAAGAGTAGTAATACTCAGTCTTCATAATGAGGGCCAACAAGCAACATAACTGGGAACGTTAACAGTCAACTTCCTGTTCCTCCCTAATCTTCAAAACTAAACACTGCAATAACCCAGAAGCAAAAATATTCTAGGAAGAATTCTGCTTTGAGATAATGACACTTACGCCTACGCTTCCCTTCTGAGCACACATTGCAAATGTCCATAAGGAAGATGCTACACTGGAAAAAAAATGAAACAATAGGAACATAATTTTACAGCGCAAACACTAAACGGTTCAAAATGAATATGAATATTTTAAATTGTCATGGATCCAAATAGAACTACAGACTCCTCACCAAAGTCTGGTGTGTTCTGTGAGTTTTCTTCCTATTATTCAAACCCAATAATTATTTGGATTTTTAAAAGTCTCTCAAATATTTTAAGAATTTTGTTTTATCTAGACTACTGTTGACTCACATAAAGGAACATATGCTAAGGAACAATGACAGAGTCATAAAATAAATCAAAAATTTAAAGTAACTATTAGACTTTTACTATTTATGTAACTTTTGCCAATTTTGTCCTTTCTTGAATTTCTGTCACCCCATGGGTTATTTTACAAAAATGAACTTTAGACATTTTATTCAGAGACTTTTCCAATAAAAGTTTAGGTCCTACAACATTTCTTAAAGGATCTATACTCTAAAACAGCACTCTCCATTCTCTAGAAGCTGATGTTAATCCTTATTCTCCTACCCCCAATACGGCATTGTTTCTGTTTACTACACACACCAAATGAGGAGCCCCAAGAAAGTTTATAGGCTCTGCACCGTCTAAAAGTCAGCAAATCTGGTAAGGCAATTCATTCCTTATTATATATCAATCCTGTCTCCAATCAAATCACAATTCTAAACCTGAATTTTCCCAACATAATGCCCCTGCTGGAAATGATGACAGCAGAAAATGCAAATTAAATTATACACTAGTCAGTCAACTGTCCCTCCAAACAAAAAGGGGAAATTTTTTTTAAGAAGAAAAGAGAACTTACAACTTTTGTTTTAAAAATAATTAGATATAAAGCAGAAACTAACACACCATTGTAAAGAAATTATACTCCAATAAAGATGTTTAAAAAATTTTTAAAAAAAAGGATTTAAATGGATAGCTTCTAATGTGATGTTTTTCCTTAATGATGTAGAAATAGGCCCAAGGAAACTATAATACATACTAGAACAAATACTATTAAATTACTCTATTAAATTAGGAGGTACTTTAGGAGGAACAAACTAAGGTTTCACTCAAATTCCCTGCTCCATTATATCCGAGGGAAACTATTTCCTTAAAGAACAAATGTACCCTGCCACAAATGAAAAGGTTTACGCTTCCAAAGTGCAGACTTACTGAATACAGAACAAAGCCCAAAGTCACTGGCAGGTCGAGAAGGCCCTGAGTGATCCTGGCCTTCAGGGACCTCTCTGACCTCTATTCCCACTCTCCCCACTCTCCCCTCCAGCCACACAGTCCTGCCCACTGCTGTTCCTTGGAGCAGGTTGCAGGGGAAGGAGGAATGTGGATTCTGTTTTGAAGACAGATTGAGAGATGCCTAGCAAACATCCAACTGGAAAAAAACGAGGAAGTTAGGACTCAGATAATGAGAAAATTTAGTCAGCCTGAATATTATTTCAAACTCATGTTTATTACAGAAAAATAATAGATTACAGCTAATAATAACTAACATTTTAAACTACTTGACATTTATTTTATTAATGAAGTGAAAACAGAAGTAATGGGGGAATGATCCATAGTTGCTTATATGCTGGTTGGTTTCATTTCACAAATAACAGTGAATAATTGTGCTTCAATTACTACAGGTGAAAAACGTATAATATACATAGTAAGCTCCACTACACATAACAAAACTATCCATTTAGTATGCCTTAGTATGAAACAATATTATTCCCACTAAATTTTCCATGAAGTTAAAACATGCAAGCATATTTTCCCTATTAACCTTCCCCTTGAAAGATATTTTGGTTTACTATTCAATTTCCTCACTGCAAGATGGAATGGTGATCTTTATCAAGAAGGTGGGGCTTAGAGTAGGACTTAAGGATTTGAATAAATATATTCCAGGTAGGGCTAATTATAAAGAGCAAAGAAGAAGGTCTGTTTTTGTGAGACTGTCAAATAAAACAAGAAGGAAGAGTGAGATTTAAAGGTCAAGGACTAAGAAAGGAGCCGGTCATACAGGACCTTGAAAGCCAAACCTATTTTTTTCCTCCAGAAGGCAACTGGGAAGAACTAAACACAGAAATGAAGGAGGTAGGCGGAGAAATGGTATTTTAGTCAGAGGACATGGTACCTGTATAAGAGTTATTAGAAAAGGGAAAGACCATTAGAAGGCCACCATGGGTATTAGTTAGAGAGAATTACAGATACAGAAATTAAAGTCTTGAGAGGAAGTACAACTTATACAAGTCACATACTCACAAGTGGCAAGAAAAATACATGGTATATGGCCAGGGTGCCGTATTTATTACCGAACTCTTTTTGTCCCTTTAATTCAAAAATTCAAAAATAATTCAAAATATTTGCTTTTTGTAAAAGCACTTAAAGAATAATTGCTTTTTGTAAAAATAAGTGCTCTATACTTAAAAACATGTGAAAACTCTCAGAATACAGGAGTGCAGAGCTGCTACTACAGCATTTCTTTAGATCTAGCATGCTTAATGTTCCAAAGAGGCAAGAGAAGCTTTGATATTATTTAGTACTTACTCTACGTCTACCATGTGCCAGACACTGGGGAAACAGAGATCAACGTGACAGACTCCATCCTTAAGTACATATAATCTAGTAGGGAACAGACCAAGAAACCAACAATGATGAAACACTATGTTAAGTGCTATAATAGAGTATGTTATGTCAGTGTAGTTTAATTCCGTTTGAGAAGAAGAGAGGAAAGGTGCTTCAGTAGAGACCTGAAGAATGAATATGTAGGGCAGAGATGGGGAAGAGGGTTATAGGCAGAGGGACCAGCATGTGCCAAGGTATATAAAGGTGTGAGAAGGTTAAGACATGTTGAGAACTCTAGGTGGCTTAACATTGCTGCAGCATAGGATGTGTGGCATAGACTCATGGAAAATGGGGCTGGAGAGGGAGGTAGGGGCAACATTGTAAGCCATATCAAAGAGTTTGGACTTGATGCCACATGGCAACATTTTTCCAACTGTGGTCTACTGATGACCTACATCAAAATTACCTGGGGCGCTTCTTCTTAAAGTCAGTTTTAAAATGGCATGCCCAAGATCTGAATACTAATTTCCAGAAGGGGGACATTTTTAACAAGTCCCCCCAGGGAATTGCTTATGCCCACAAAAGTCTGAGAACTGCAATAGTGTGTTATAATTACTGGGAGGACTTCCAAGACAAAAGTAATGCAGTTTTGCACGACCACAATTTGGTTAAAGGCAGAACAACCTAGAATAAGTACTCCCGAAGACCATAAAAAAACTAAGCAGCATCAGGATCTCCTAATTAACATACCCTAATTACTCCTCCTCCATGGAAGAAGCAAAAGTTCCATGCTTCTTCTCAGAGTTATTTAGAAATAAATTTCAGTTCTTTATGTCCAGTTACGTTTCAGTAGCTCTATCACAAAAACAGTTTTGAAAAACACCTCCAGGCTTCCCTGGTGGTGCAGTGGTTAAGAGTCCGCCTGCCAATGCAGGGGACATGGGTTTGAGCCCTGGTCTGGGAAGATCCCACATGCCGCGGAACAACTAGGCCCGTGAGCCACAACTACTGAGCCTGCGCGTCTGGAGCCTGTGCTCTGCAACAAGAGATGCCGCGACAGTGAAAGGCCCGCGCACCGCGATGAAGAGTGGCCCCCACTTGCCACAACTAGAGAAAGCCCTCGCACAGAAACGAAGACCGAAAACAGCCAAAAGTAAAATAAATAAATAAAAGAAATGCATTTCCAAAAAAAAAAAGAAAAACACCTCCTATGCTGCTCTAATCTGATAAATAATTCTAAAGAAAAACAGACACCAGAGAAGGGGGCTGTGAAGACTTCCAGGCTCAAGGAGTGCCCCCAAATGCGCAAGATACAACTCTTGCAAAATAAAAGCAAGAGGAAGGAAACCTAAATCAGGCAAAAGAAACAATAAGGAAAAAAACTGTTAAATTTAGTAAGGCGAGAAAAGAGGAAGAGAACCCATCAAAAGGAGGGAGGAAGTCAGAGCTAAGAAGGCAAAGGAGAGAAACAGGACACAACAAAATGTAAAATGAAGTGAGAACTGTAGGGGATAGAGGGCTATTAAGTACTCATCTAAATAGGGCACCAAGAGGTATGTTTCTCTCTGGACCCACAACTCTTAACTCAGTTCTGTTGTGAACTAAATGGTAGCAAGTGTAAATGGCCCAAATGGAAGCTGGGAATTTAATAAACCAATTGAAACAGTATAAAGGCAAGGGTGATAGAAAAGAATAAGAGGAGAAAATAAAATAAAATAAACCAATTGAACTTACATGAGCACTTTACAGAATTAAGATATTAAACATGTTGTGTGTATAGCAACATTTTCCTCAGGTTTTACCTTTTAACTTCGTTGGACTTTTTTTTTTTTAAGACACTGCTGAACATTTTTTTTTTCAAGTTACCAAATGTACAAATAGTGAAAAACATTCTTACACTGTTTTGTTCAGTAAATTCTTCTCCGCCCAGGAATCAGATAAATGGTTATATAAATTTTTAGTTTTATTATTCATTCTTTTATGTAATTATTGCATTTTACATAAGTAACAGTTTTGCAAAAAATGTGAACGTGAGAACCTAAACTGATTTTCCCCCAAATTCTAAATTTCCCAGGCTTGATATGTTTCTTTTATTTATATATATCTATGTTCTATGAACACACTAGGTTCTTTTTTTGAGGATCCTTTTCCAGTGTGAGCCTCTTCTTAAACATCATTTGATAGCTTGTTATTAATTTATAAATCAGGTGAGTTTAAAAAAAGAAATAAAAAGTTCTGTATAACCAATCACTTAAGTTTTTTCTGGAGGTTAGGGGCCCTCAACAGAAAAGGCCCAAGTTCTACTTGGGGTCCAACACTTCAAAACACCTTGCCTACAAATAGCATTATGCAAGATACAAAGAAAGCAAAAAATATCTTCCATGACTTCAGAGAACATTAATCCTAACTATGGGGAAAGGTGGTAAACATAGAGGTATCTTGATTAACAAATTCTCTAAGAACAAAGTTCCTTTTGTAGGCCTGTGCATAAAGGAAGCTACCATCTCCTAAGTGTTGAAAGAGACAAGAAGCAAAGTACTATATCATCCAAAGGCTTTGCAGGAGCATGCCCAGTAAACTCACTGGCCATGAGCAAACTTGCATGGCCTGGTCCTCTGGGAATGAGCTGACACCTGGAACTAAGTTTTGTGAAGTTTCCACATGGAACTGAACCTCCCTAATAAATACAGAGGTGTACTATTCTTGGGCCAGCCACTGTGAACCCCTCCTTACTCAGAGGAAAGAGAAATACTAGGGGAGGTGATTCACACCCTTATACCTACTTCTCTATTTATGTCTCTGTTTTTTGACAACCCAGGATGTAACTAACACATCCTCTTCACTATCATGTACATTAACTGTGAGGTGACTAAAGATCATATAAAGAAGCATAAAAACAAGCAAGAGCTCTTGTAACAGTTGACAGAGTATTATAATGCCTAAGAGCTGAAAGTCAAATCAAAGGCAATTTTGTTAATTTAATGTTTTATTTATCAAGCACTTAAACACAGCCCCTAGTAAAGGAATTCTTTGAACAGGATGAACCATATTCATTCTTTTATTTACACTGGATTTTCATAATACTAGATATCCTTAATCTACTAAACCCCAAACAGGAACTCCTTATCTAAGTGGAAAAAACAATCTTAGTTCAATGTACTACAAAGAAACTCCTACTATTCCCAGAAATAAGATGTTCTAATGATCAATTTTATAATTACTTATTACACAGTATACCACAAACCATAATCTGAAATCACAGGGCAACTAAAAAATAAACAATAAAAACTGAAAAACAAAACCAAAAAATAACAAGTGTAAAGTTCTTTCATTTATATTCCAGCTTTTCAAGTTTATTTCAGAAACTGTGAGAAAATTATTTCTGTTGTTTTTTAAGCCACCCAGTGTGCAGTGATTTGTTACATCAGCCCTAGGAAACTAATACAGTATATATACATATGTGGGTGTGTGTGTAGGTGTGGGTGTGTAGATGTGGCTTCCACAACTGCTTCCAGGGATATTCATCTTGCTCCACACTTGGGACCTTTCCTGCTATACTACTTAAGTATGTAGTTATCTTTGGAGATGGCTAATACTGTTCATGCACTCAGGTTCAACTGAAAGTAGAGGCTACAACTTTACTACTCTATTGGGTAGGAGAAACTGTCTTGAAATTACTGAAAGCTTCATTAGGGTGGTGGTCGACTACTGTTTTTCTCCACTTTTGCCCTATTCTCCTGTAAGACAGGCAAATGCACGGCAGGAAATGCAGCCCCTCAAGGCAGCCCATACTTTGGGGGATAAGGGAGACTGCCAGACAGCTGTAGCCTGCAGCAGAGAAACCATTTGGATTGGATTTTGAATCATCAGTATGAACTCAAGGTTTTAAACAGATAGAGGTAAAGGGAGGGGTAGAAATAAAGGCAGATATTATGTGTATGTGTGTTTATAGGTATGTCCACTGAAAGAGCCTCGTAGCAGTAACACCCCAGTAGCAATAGAATACCTAGTTCTGGGCTTCCCTGGTGGCGCAGTGATTGAGAGTCCGCCTGC
>NW_020172591.1:864854-890636 GCF_003031525.2 Neophocaena asiaeorientalis asiaeorientalis
CCTGTGCTCCACAACAGGAAAGACCACAACAGTGAAAGGCCCGCGTACTGCAAAAAAAAAAAAAAAAGAATACCTAGTTCCAAGTTCTTGGTTTCTAAATACATATTCTACCCAAAAAGTCACCAGAGATCCTTGGAGTAATGATTCCAGGGCTGGGGCAGAGAAAATAACAAGATGAGCCCCTAGAACATCCAGTGCCAAAAACTGCTCAATAAAGATGGGGACATGTCATAAGGACACAGAAGCAAGCCTGGGGGGGAACAAATACTGGGACAATTTAAGCATCAAAATAAATTATGACAGAAAAAAAGTATAACACTGACTAAAACAAGAATCCATAAATCTATACTGATATAAATAAACATAAAAGGGGAGAAAGTTCATCCTTACAGTAGAATGCCAACTAATTAACATAGAAGAAATGACAGAAGATCACCACTGCAACCACTGCAATAACAACTGATTCAGGCAAGAACCATCAATAGATGCTAAAACTAGTGGGTGAATATTTGATGCGACATTTACATATTCTCAAAGTATCGCCCCACAGATTATTGGAGGGACACTGCCTTAACCAAGTTATCAAACTTAACAACATCAATATTGGGGCAAACCTTATGCTTCCTGTAATAATGCACTGAGAAGACACATTATCATTTTGTAGTATTCCTGACAAAAATTCATTATTAAATCAATCATAAGAGCCATTTTATAAAATAACTGGCCTGTAGTTTTCAAAAATGTAATGGCCAAGAGCACAAAGAAAGGCTGAAGATATGTTCCAGATTAAAGGAAACCTTTAAAGGAGACAGGACGACTAAATGCAGTGTTTGATACTGGGACGGGATCCTGGACCCAGAGAAAAAATGTTAAGTGTATAAACAAAGCTATAAAGGACAATATTGGGACAACTGACAAAATTTGACTATGGATTATAGATTAGATCATAGTACTGTATCAATGAAACGTTTCCTGATTTTGATAATTGTACTGCTGTTATATAAAAGAATATCTTTATTGTTAGGAAACATATGCTAAAGAATTTAGCCATAAAGGGGCATAATGTCTGCAACTTATCCTTAACTGGCTCAGAAAAAAATGTGTGAGAGTGTGTGTGTGTGTGTGTGTGTGTGTAAATATGTATACAGGGGGAGAGTAATGATAATTAGGCAAAACGTAAACAACAGGTGAATCTAGGTAAAAGGAATATGGGGGTTGTTTGTACTCTTCTTACAACTTTTTTGTAAGTCTAAAATTATATCAAAATAAATTAAGGAAGAGAGAGAAGGGAGACAGGGGAGATAAAGAAAAGAAAGAACAGTCTCTACCCTCAGGAAGTTGTAGTTTAGTTAGGAAAACAGAGTGTGAATTTTTAAAAATTCAAAAATAAACTTAAAGAAAAAAAACGTAGGTTGAAAACATTTTTACCAAATAAAATAATGCAGTTTACCCTAACAACCCTAAAAAACACTTGCATATTTCTCCAACATATGGCTTTCATTATGTATGCATGTGTTACCATTCCTAAATTGCATTTGCCTGGTTTACTCAGTTAACTTTTTTTTTTTGCGGTACGTGGGCCTCTCACTGTTGTGGCCTCTCCCGTTGCGGAGCACAGGCTCCAGAAGCGCAGGCTCAGCGGCCATGGCTCATGGGCCCAGCCGCTCTGCGGCATGTGGGATCTTCCCGGACCGGGGCACGAACCCGTGTCCCCTGCATTGGCAGGTGGACTCTCAACCACTGCGCCACCAGGGAAGCCCTCAGTTAACTTTTTAAGGTTAGTTTGGTTATCATAGAATTAGTTTTACTTAATGGAAATAAAAGCTTAACATCTTAGAAAAATAAATACTCATCAGATAATTCTTTCAGAGGCAAAAGACAATCATTTCCAAACTTCAGATGTAAAAATAAAGCAACTAAGTGAAAAAAAAAAAAGTTGGTTAAAATCACAAGTAGGTCAGGAAGAAATCAGAATTCAGTTCTAAATCAAAGACTACTATTTAATCAAATAATAAGGCTAAAGCTAAATATAGACTTTAAGATGGGATTTTTAAAAGATGTTTTGATTTTTAAAATTTTGTTACATTTAGTGAGAACAAAGGGAGTTAAACAGTAAAACACTTGTACCACCCTGCATTATTCATTAACATATTCCCTGACCTCTTGCCAACATCCAGGGATATGAAGTGCCAGAGCTGACCAAATATCCCCAACTCAACAAAGCTGAGATGTCTGCTTTCTGTTTCATCTCTCTCATAAATGTAAAAATTCTAAGAAAGACATTTATAACACATTACTGACAGAAGATATTCAATACAGTTCCCCATACAATCAACCAATCCATCTAAAACAAAAAGTCACATTGCTGAACTGTAATTATTACAGAGAAATTTATCAGTGTCAGCACCAGGAGGCTCAAATATTTTTCTAACTCCTTGCCCTCCTTTTCATTTTGTTGACCACTATCTTGGTTCAGATTCACAATGAATCATCCTCAGATTATTCTAGTAACTTCCTAACTGACCTCTCTTCTTTACTACATCACTGTCAGACCAATCTTCCTTAAAAACTCTTTTCAAGTCATGATTCTGCTCGAACACCCCACAAGGGTTCCCCAGGACATTCTGAATTAAGTACAAACTCTTCATGATTTCAGACCCTCTCTGACATGGCCTCAACCTAAATTCGCAACCTTATTTTCTACCCTTCAATCAACCTAAACTACTTAGTATTGTCAAAAAAACAAGCCATGCTTACCTAACTTGGCTGTTGTTCATGTTTTCAACCTGACTAAAACATCTCAATCTGTCAAAAGACAGACAGAATACATTTCATTCCATTGAAATGACAGTAAACAATTACAAAAGGGAATTAACTCATAAAGGCAGTGAGAGCTGGAGCCGGCAAAGGCATCAAAGGACCTGAGATTTTTGGCAAATTTCTGTAAGACAGAAATGGAATCATACTGGCAGATGAACCAGTGCAAGAGCCATAGTTCAAAGCAACCATTTATTCAACAAATAAACATATTAAGCACATGCTATGTGCCAAACACTGCTCTAGAAGCTCAGGATGCAGTTATACATGTGACAAACAAGGGACCCACTAACACTGAACTTACATTTTAGTGGAGAGAAAATTATTAACAACAGCAACAAAATCAGACCCATGACAACTGTGGTGATAAATAAATTAGGGTTGTGTGGAAAGTGAGCAAGTAGCCGCTTTAAAGTAGCCGCTTTAGATTCAATGACCAGGGAAGACCTTTCTGAGTAGTGATATTTAAAATGAGATATGAATGACAAAACAGAATCAGACATGCAAAGATCAGAAAGAAAAGCATTCCAGGCAGAGGGTACAAGTTTGCTAGGTCATGGAACAGAAAGATTAGTCTGATGAGAAGAAAAGGCCAGATCATGTAAGGATTTGTAAGCCAAGAAAAGCAGTTTGGATTTTATTCCAAGGAAGCCCTCTCGAAGGCAACAGAAGTCGTCCCTCTCAAAAGGCTGCAGCAGAGGTGGGGACCATTCTTGGAGGAGTCAGAGGGTAGAGTGGGAAAAGGGTTAGAGGTGGGGAAAAGGATGCTCAGCAAGACAGCAGCCAGTATTCCCCACACCTGCAACCCCAGGGTAATGCGGGCCTTTGCTTCCAAGGTAAAGGAAACCAGAAAAACAACTCCTCAAGCCTGGAGGCAAACTTAAATGCCTTCAGGAATCAGGTGGCCAATATAAAGACCAGAGGCAGCCAGATGTAAACCAGTAGGGAGTGGTGGAGCCTAAGAACTAGAGGGCATATCATAGCTAAAAATATTTGAATTTTTTAAAAAGTTTATTCTGGAATTAGATAGTGGTGAAGTTGCACAACCTGTGAATATTAAAACCCACTGAAACTTACACTTTAAAAATGTGAATGTTAGGGCTTCCCTGGTGGCGCAGTGGTTGAGAGTCCGCCTGCCAATGCAGGGGACACGGGTTCGTGCCCCGGTCCGGGAGGATCCCACATGCTACGGAGCGGCTGGGCCCATGAGCCATGGCCGCTGAGCCTGCGCTTCCGGAGCCTGTGCTCCGCAGCGGGAGAGGCCACAACAGTGAGAGGCCCAAGTACCGCAAAAAAAAAAAAAAAAAAAAGTGAATGTTATGTATGTATATCTTAATATAAAGAAAACTAAAAAAAAAAGTTTAAACACTGCTAAACAAAAGAAGAATTAGGTACTACTTCCTCTGAGAGGCCCATGAACTTTGTACCTCTCTAAGGCATTTATCACTAATCAGCTTTGTATTGTGTGGTGGTTATTTGTGCACTTGCCTTATGACCCTCCACACCCAACTAGGTTGTAGGCTTCTAGAAAGAGACCATATGGTTCTCATTTTTCACCCCAGAGCAACTACCAAAGAATCAATTCTTCATCTGAATTTCAACTTTTTTTTGTTAAATATTTCTAATTTAAGATGACTTAAAATTTAAGATGACATCTAATTTAAGATGACTCAAAGCTAAAGGTGCATTTCTTAAAAAAAAGTGGGGGGGGGGCTAATTTATCCGGCTCTCAAAAATACTAACTTAAAGGAACCAACACATTTAAAATTAATTTCTCTATAATAGAGGAATGGTTTCGAAAAAAAACTCTACAATGCATTTTAGTTTCAGCAGAATAGTTTTATATTATATGATCTGATTCAACAGCTGTGTTATATGACTCTCTTATAAAAATTAACAAATGAGGGACTTCCCTGGTGGTGCAGTTGTTAAGAATCCGCCTGCCAGTGCAGGGGACACGGGTTCGAGCCCTGGTCCGGGAAGATCCCACGTGCAGCAGAGCAACTAAGCCCATGTGCCACAACTACCAAGCGTGCACCCTAGAGCCCTCGAGCCACAACTACTGAAGCCCACGCGCTCTAGGGCCCCTGTGCCGCAACTACTGACACCCGCGCACCTAGAGCCCATGCTCCTCAACAAGAGGAGCCACTGCAATGAGAAGCTCACACACGGCAAGGAAGAGTAGCCCCCACTCGCCACAACTAGAGAAAAGCCCGCGCGCAGCAACGAAGACCCAACGCAGCCAAAAATAAATTTTTAAAAAAATTAAATGAGTATTAGTAAGGGTTTCTGCACGTGACAGAAACCTAACTCAAACTAGTCTTAGGCAAATAATTTATTCAATTCAAAGCATAAGGAAGTTTATCAATACATTTATCACAATGCATCTCTTCTCTCAACCTCCTTTATATCCTTTCTCTCCTTTCCAAGGTTTCATTCTAAAATTCTGTAATCCTGTTCTGCAACCTGCTTTACATACCACGCTTTAGATTCTCCCCATTCTGTTCCATCATTTCCCTCTCTCAGTATCCTTCAAAGGAGCTAATCCAAATTCCTGCATATGAAAATCCAAAATTTATACAGTTGCTAAAACAAATGTTTAGAATTAACCAGAATTCTGAATAGAAACTCAAGGTTGGGGAGAATCACTTTACTAGTAAATCCCACATAAAGTAGTTCTGCCTCCATCTTTGCATATCTTAGTATTTTATTGTGGCAGGAGTCAGAAAACCAACCAGAGATGGCTCATTATTCCTGACATTAACCAGCCAAAAATGGAAATAAATAAGACTGATGGTCAAGATTTGTTTTGGGTAAAGAGGAGAGAGTCTATAGTTAACTGAAATTTTCAGAACAAGTTTGTGGAATGTTTAAACAATAGATGTTAAATAAACATCCTCTAACATTTTAACACAAATTCTGGCTAACAAGAAAACTCAAGTAAGTAAATCTTTCATTTTTATGCTCTAAATATGAATTAGTAAGAGCAGAAACCTTTATTATCTAATAACACTGAAAAGCTGGTCCGTTTAAGGAAAGTCTGCAAGATGTTCCTAGCCTAAGCCAGCTGGGATAAGGAGTCAGGACACTGGAAATTCTTATTCTGCCACTAACTAGCAGAAACTACGGGCTAAATCATTTAAATCCTTAGACCTCATTTTTTTAGTCTGGGGAAAAAAAAAAGGACTAGTTAAATCCAAAGGCCTCTCCCCACCCTTCTCAACCTATTCTTGACTGAAGTTCTATTATTTAATTACTGACTTCACTCTAAATCCCTTCAAATTTATCAGTCTTCTCTCTCCAGTCTGAATTCCAGAGGAAAAGCACCTCTTTTCCAGTTGCACTTTAGGCATACTGCTTAAGGGGAGGGAAAGGCTTGAGGCAGCTTGCTTTTCCACCTTCTCTGCAACCCGAACTCCCAACACAAATGAAGTCTAAGCAGGAGTCTAGAACTTGTTCAGGGTGCTTGACTTCTAATAATTTAATACTGTTAGGGTTTTTATGGGTTTCGGTTTTACCTCCCACAATCTATTCATTTGTCTGAACAGTAGAAATGGTCATGATTACAAGAAAGAATTAAATTTGACTTACTGCACAACAAAATATGGATTCCAAGAAGTATGAAAAGTGGCTGCCAGTGACAGAATGAGCAATACCCCTGGAGTGGGCTTGCTGTACACCTAAAATTTATTTTGAATTCAACTATCTTATCTTAAAATTTCACATTAATTTTACATTCTGCTCTATAAGTTGAAATAGAAAAAGTGTTTAAAACTGCCTATCAAATAAATTTAGAACTCCAGGATAATGGTGACATTTATTCTATGGTTCTGCATTCCCAATCCCTCTGAATCCCTAACCCTGTGTGCACTTGCACAGACACACCTAGGGGAGTCTGGGAGTACACTGCTCTAGTTCGAAAAAGCAGGAAAGCAGGTGGTATCACTTCCATCTTATTATAATGAGGAAACTGAAGTTCAAAGAAAGTCTCAGAGAGAGGAAAGATTAAAAACATTTACCCAGGACTTCCCTGGTGGCGCAGTGGTTAAGAATCTGCCTGCCAATGCAGGGACATGGGTTCGAGATTTTAAAAAGTAAATAAAATAAAAAACATTTACCTGTTCTTTATTAACCTCTCAACAAAATTTAAACAAAAAATTAAAATTTTATTAAAATTAAATTAAAAAAAATAAAACCCAATAACTTCACTAATCTTCCTACAACCTTAAAGAAACCAGTAACAATGCCTAACCATTATATGTTTTGGCTAAACAGCATGTGGGGTTAAAAAAAGGGGGGGTAGGTTTCAAAGTATCAGTGATTCTCATCTCACCACATTGGCCAAATCTAATAATGGTCAGGTAGTGTTAAGTTTGGTGCACTGTTTTTGATCATAGCTAAAAGGTTCACATGACTGGAGCCATATCTACAATATACAAAAAAGAAGACATTCTTGGTTACAATTTGTCATTCCACAGATGGCTAAGTGGTGTCCTTTCTTCCATCACTGTTTCATAGGCATTCCCAGATGAAGAAAATGAACTTGATTTGGTTAAGAGCTGGGGCTCTCCAGTTATTAGATTACCTGATTTGAATACTGAATAGCTCCATGAACTTGTATTAGTCCTTTTACATCTTCCTAAACCTGTGTCCTCATTTGTAAAATCATCCCACATCCTTATGGTGAAGCATACATGAAATAATCTACATTAAAGACTACAGAGTCTGGCGTATAGGTAACATCTACTGAGGGCTTCCTATTTTCACTGTGGCCCAGCTTCTATCAATGATGTTTTCTTTACTTCTCTATTTAAGAAGGTGGTTGATGAAAACATTTAAAAGGGTTTAAACACCATTGGCAGATTTACTTAAAATCAGATTTAATAATTTGGGCATAGAAAAAAATGATAAACTGCTACAGTAGTCTTTCAGAGGCTGTCACAGGGAGGAATGCCTTTGACTTTGTTAAACCATGTCTGAAACAGATAAGCAAAATAGAAATATCTACTGTATCAAAAAGAGATCCCTTGCATTTAATCTTCACATTTGAGAGGAAAATGATCCATTTGACCATCTCCAAGATATCTGTTTAAATGATTAAAGATAATGTTCATATCAATTATACTTCAATAAAAAAATAATGTTCACAACCAATTGAGTAGAAGAGTTTCCCATCAATACAAAACATATCTAAGCGCCATCTATTTTTCAAGATCCAATTTAAGTTCACTCTTATGAAACTGCCCTGATGACTACAGCTTGTAAGTTCGTTTAAATTTCAGCTTTTTACTTACAGTCATATCACACTATTTAGCACTCTAGTACAGACTACCACTGTTTTCTGTTGATATCATATACTTTGAATATAAAGAGAGGAGGGAAGTTTCAAAATGTTAGCGAGTCCATAGGAAGGTGGTGTGGAACTGGTAAATATACGGGGAGTACAGGCAGAAGGCTTGAATCCTCTCTAATAGGTTGCCATGAAGCTTTTAAATATATGCCTTTGGTCCGTCCAGTACATTCTAATTATTGGGAGACTGGGATGGAGTCCACACATTTGTACATTTGAAATGCTCCAACGAACAGAGACAGCAGGATTAAAGATTACTTTTTAACCTTCATTCTTAAAGGCAGTGGCATTTGAATGTATCTATAACTTCCTCATCATCTGTAATGAAATTTTTTCAGATAAAAGAAGGTGGATAAAATTTTGTTCATCAGAATTTCAGCTGGGGATCAGTAAACCTACCTGATATAGTAAGACAGATGATAGTTTCCAAATGACTGCAACAACATCCCCAGTCTCATTTGCTCTTCTCACAACAATCTGCCTTAACACTCTTTTTATTGAGAGGTAAAGTCTATGTTCCTTTCCCTGGACTCTGGGGAGGACCTATGAACTATGGAGGAAGTGATGCTGAGTGACTTCGGGGACTAGATCATCAAAAGTGCTAACTGCTTCCACCTGCTGTTTCTCTTGGAAAGCTGCTGCTGGAGCCCAACATTATGCTGTGAGGAAGCCCAGGCCACAGAAGGAGGCTAAGTGTAGAAACTAGCCCACAGCCGCAGCTGAGGTCCCAGCTTCAACCACCACACAGGTAAGTGAGGAATCCTTTGAGAGGACTCCAGCTCCAGTTGCCCCTGACTGCAACTGCATGAGACATTCCCAGTGAGAGCCATCTAAGCCTGGGCAACCCCCAGAACCATTTGAAATAATAATAAAACGATTGCTGCTGTCTTCAGCCACTAAGTTCTGGGGTGATCCATTGCACAGCAATAGACAACACAACACAGTGCTACTCCTTGTGAAAAATACATTGAGAGTGGGGGACTAAAGTTCTGAGAAAGCTCTACAGGATAAAAAAATGGTGGCAGGTCTGAAGAGCTGGCTGGGGAAAGTAGCCACAGATGGGGTGCAGAGGCTGTAAGATGGTAAAAGGCTACATACACATCATGTGATTTCTCCCTTGTAAACCTCCAAATGGTCAATAAAGTCACTAAATTTATGAGACCCTTGGCTCGTAAAGGAAAGCGCTTTGTGCCCACAAGGACTAGGGGTAAAGATACAGGAACAGAGAGATGAGACAATAAGGAAGTCAAGGAGAGAGAACTGGACGTTCACAGGCTAAAATACACCTAAATCATGCAGAGGGACTCCAAGTGAATTCTTAGGCTAAAAAGTTAGTTTTCTTTTTCAGTTAAAAATAGATCCAGAGTTGGGCTTCCCTGGTGGCGCAGTGGTTGAGTCTGCCGGCTGATGCAGGGGACACGGGGTCCAGGAAGATCCCACATGCCACGGAGCTGCTGGGCCCGCGAGCCGTGGCCGCTGAGCCTGCGGTCCGGAGCCTGTGCTCCGCAAGGGGAGAGGCCACAACAGTGAGAGGCCCGCGTACCGCAAAAAAAAAAAAAAAAAAAAGATCCAGAGTTGAGTTTCTTTATAATAAAAACTACCACTTTTTGGCCTTTACTTGCTTGCTTCTCACTCAGAAGACCAAAAAAACCAAAGCTTAAATATTACCATTTAAGAATAAATACTGACAGAATTCTAGGTTCACACAGAATTAAGTCTGTGTTTATCTGTACTAAAAAAGTACAGTTATTTTTCACTTAAGATTACTACTTAGCAAGAAATAATATCGTTCATCCAACAAATACTTAGT
Organism: Neophocaena asiaeorientalis asiaeorientalis; assembly: GCF_003031525.2. Lineage (NCBI taxonomy): Eukaryota > Metazoa > Chordata > Mammalia > Artiodactyla > Phocoenidae > Neophocaena > Neophocaena asiaeorientalis. The sequence goes on from NW_020172591.1 coordinate 874,832, forward strand.
GAAATACTACTATGAGTCAGGCACTGTACAGAAAAACACAGAGAATATAGCTATTTAAAGGGTAGACATGGTCCCTGCCTTCAGGCAGTTTTATTACAATCTCCAACAGAGAACAGAACTTTTACATCTTTTATATTCTTTACTTTTAAAATTAATGTGCCTACATGTTACAATATTTTAAACTGGAAATGTGTATTATTATACACATACACACACAGTAGGGAAAAGGGTTAGGGAAGACAACTTTTGTAGGAATAATACATTCAGAATTTCCACAGTAAATCATTTCTACTCTTGTGTCATAAGCAACTGTCAGTTGTTGAAATGAAAAAAATTACAACTGGATATTACATTTTTACTTGACTGTACATGATTTAAAAAATTAAATGTTTCCCCAAAAAGCTCACTAGAAGTAAAATCAGTCAAGGTTCTGTGAGCCAAATAATCATCTAAATTATCTACACAGATGTCACAACATAAGAGTTAATGCATCTTAGGCAATTCTCCAATATCAGTCTTATAGCCAGGGCAGATAATACTTCTTTAGACAAAACAATTATACCCCACTGTGAATAAACATAAACAACAATGCTTTTATTCAAAACTCTTTAAAAGTTTTAATGTGTGATTAGAAAACATTTCTTAATGGATATCTGAAAGAATACAATTTCCAAGGATAAAAAGTTTCACTGAATACACTACAGAACCTTGTGCTCCCATCCTAATAACAATATCTCTAAAAACATACTAAAGAAAAAAATATTATCCATTTCGTACTCATCAAGTTGGCAAAAACAGTAAGTCTGATAAAACCAGGGGGCAGGGAGGATGTGGAGCAATGAGAACATTGCCGGTCGGGACATGTACTCCCCACCACTTTGGAGAGCCTTCTGGGGATTATGCACCTTATGATCCTGCAATACCACTTCTAAGTGCCCAAATACGTAAGATACAAGCACCAGGAGAAATGTAAAAGGATGTTCACTGTGGCATCCTATCTATCTAACTAACCCCCCTCAAAAGAGGAATGGAAAAACTGGCTTATTCTGATAAAAAGAATGAACTGGATCTGCAAGAACCAGTACTAATAATTTCAAACCACACAGTTGAGTAAAATATGCAAATTTTAGAAGAAGATATAATTTATTGTTTCTATAAAATTCAAAAGCACAGACAGTAATAAGTAAAACTTTATGGACACACATTTGTTAAATGCGCTAAAATATGCACCAGAATAACACAAATTGTTATCTGGGGAGGATTTTTGTTATATCTGTTACTTCTCCTTCAACAAATTATTTGAAGCAAAATATAAACAATTGATTACTCCTGGTGATGAGTATGTAGATGTCTATCATATCTTACACTTCAGTTTAAAACTTTTCTGACTTTAAAACAATGTTAGAAAGACATTAAAAATACGGACAAAGATTGTGAACAAGTATGCTCATTAAAGCCAAATATTAAACACACACACACACACACACACACACACACACACACACGGGGAGGGGGAAAGGCAACTAAATATCCCACAAGAAAAGAAAAACTGAGTAAATTCAAGTGTGTTTTATTGTCCATCCTGGATTATAATGTAGATGTTGTAAATTATTCATAAAGCATTTAATGCATGGGAAAATGCTAGTGATATAAGCATTTAAATGAAAGAAGAACTAAATTATGCATACGATAATGAGCTATATAAACAGGCATGTGCAAGCACACACACACACACACGAGAAAATATACCAAAAATTTTAACTGTAATCAGTTCTGGGTGGTAGGATTATGTTTTATTTTCTTCTTTATCCATTTCTGAGAGTTGCATATTTCCATTAGTATTATTAATGAAAGGGGGAAGAAAAGGCAAACTACAAAATGCAAACTCCTCTGGTAAGAACTAATGCCCCAATTAAACTGATAAGATTCTGTTTTACTTCTGATTCTAAAAATACTAGGCTATGCTAATAAAGATAAGTCTCTTTAAATATTAATATCCACAACCATACAAGTCAAAAGAATTATGCCAATAACTATAAAGCTGTAAGCTTCTGCTTTAATGTTTCTAAAGATATGTTTCAGTCTCCTCTATTTGAGGCACGGTCACATCAGAACAGGTGGTCCCTTCATCTATGCATTAGATAAAGGTTATCAAATGGAAAATCTCCATACCAAACCTTTACTTATAAAAATAAGCTTGTGTAAAGTATGATTTGGCCATAAAAAAAAAAAGATACAAATAGGACAGCAAGCAGTGTTTATTCTATGCCAAGTGAAAAATGTAAAATACTGCTGAGAGAAATTAGAGATCTAAATAAATGGACAGATATACCATGTTAATGGATTGGAAGATACTATATTATTATAAGCCAATTCTCCCCATATTGACTAGGTTTCCGATTTAATTATAACACTCCTGGTGTATATCCCAATATCTAATTCTAAAATTTATATGGAAAGGCAAGTGACCTAAAATAGTCAAAACAATCTGCAAAAAGAACTTGGGGGATATCCTCTACCTTGACTTCTTACTCACTATAAGGCTAAGTAATCAAGACAATGTAATTCTAGCAAAAGAAGAGAGAATTACATCAATGTAACAGAATGGAGAGTACAGAAATAGACGCACACTTATTGTCAAATATTTTCAACGAAGATTTCAAAGGAGGAAAGGAAAGGGGGCCTTCCTCAGCTTTACTGAGATATAATTGACAAAAATGGAAAGCACTTTTTTTTTTTAAATAAATGATGCTGGAACAAATGGATATTGTATAAACATGGGATGGGGGGTGGGGTTCGACCTCTACATCACACCATAAACAAAATGAATTACAGACTGAAATGTGAAAACTATAATCATAATGCTCCTAGGAAAAAACATAGGGAGATATCTTTGCAACTTTAGTGTGGGCCAAGATTTATTAGGACAAAGAAATCACTAACCATAAAAGGAAATATTGATCATTTTGATGAAGTGCAATATCAAAACTTCTGCTATCTGAAATACACCACTAAAAAATAAACAGGGAAGCCACAGACTAAGAAAAAACATTCACAGGGCTTCCCTGGTGGCGCAGTGGTTGAGAGTCCGAAAGACATTAAAAATACGGACAAAGATTGTGCAAGTATGCTCTCATTAGCCAAATATTAAACACACACACACACACACACACACACACACACACACACGGGGAGGGGGAAAGGCAACTAAATATCCCACAAGAAAAGAAAAACTGAGTAAATTCAAGTGTGTTTTATTGTCCATCCTGGATTATAATGTAGATGTTGTAAATTATTCATAAAGCATTTAATGCATGGGAAAATGCTAGTGATATAAGCATTTAAATGAAAGAAGAACTAAATTATGCATACGATAATGAGCTATATAAACAGGCATGTGCAAGCACACACACACACACACGAGAAAATATACCAAAAATTTTAACTGTAATCAGTTCTGGGTGGTAGGATTATGTTTTATTTTCTTCTTTATCCATTTCTGAGAGTTGCATATTTCCATTAGTATTATTAATGAAAGGGGGAAGAAAAGGCAAACTACAAAATGCAAACTCCTCTGGTAAGAACTAATGCCCCAATTAAACTGATAAGATTCTGTTTTACTTCTGATTCTAAAAATACTAGGCTATGCTAATAAAGATAAGTCTCTTTAAATATTAATATCCACAACCATACAAGTCAAAAGAATTATGCCAATAACTATAAAGCTGTAAGCTTCTGCTTTAATGTTTCTAAAGATATGTTTCAGTCTCCTCTATTTGAGGCACGGTCACATCAGAACAGGTGGTCCCTTCATCTATGCATTAGATAAAGGTTATCAAATGGAAAATCTCCATACCAAACCTTTACTTATAAAAATAAGCTTGTGTAAAGTATGATTTGGCCATAAAAAAAAAAAGATACAAATAGGACAGCAAGCAGTGTTTATTCTATGCCAAGTGAAAAATGTAAAATACTGCTGAGAGAAATTAGAGATCTAAATAAATGGACAGATATACCATGTTAATGGATTGGAAGATACTATATTATTATAAGCCAATTCTCCCCATATTGACTAGGTTTCCGATTTAATTATAACACTCCTGGTGTATATCCCAATATCTAATTCTAAAATTTATATGGAAAGGCAAGTGACCTAAAATAGTCAAAACAATCTGCAAAAAGAACTTGGGGGATATCCTCTACCTTGACTTCTTACTCACTATAAGGCTAAGTAATCAAGACAATGTAATTCTAGCAAAAGAAGAGAGAATTACATCAATGTAACAGAATGGAGAGTACAGAAATAGACGCACACTTATTGTCAAATATTTTCAACGAAGATTTCAAAGGAGGAAAGGAAAGGGGGCCTTCCTCAGCTTTACTGAGATATAATTGACAAAAATGGAAAGCACTTTTTTTTTTTAAATAAATGATGCTGGAACAAATGGATATTGTATAAACATGGGATGGGGGGTGGGGTTCGACCTCTACATCACACCATAAACAAAATGAATTACAGACTGAAATGTGAAAACTATAATCATAATGCTCCTAGGAAAAAACATAGGGAGATATCTTTGCAACTTTAGTGTGGGCCAAGATTTATTAGGACAAAGAAATCACTAACCATAAAAGGAAATATTGATCATTTTGATGAAGTGCAATATCAAAACTTCTGCTATCTGAAATACACCACTAAAAAATAAACAGGGAAGCCACAGACTAAGAAAAAACATTCACAGGGCTTCCCTGGTGGCGCAGTGGTTGAGAGTCCGCCTGCCGGTGCAGGGGACACGGGTTTGTGCCCTGGTCCGGGAAGATCCCACATGCCGCGGAGCGGCTGGGCCCGTGAGACATGGCCACTGAGCCTGCGCGTCCGGAGCCTGTGCTCCGCAATGGGAGAGGCCACAACACTGAGAGGCCCGCATACCACACACAAAAAAAAAATTCACAAATATATCTGATAAAGGACTTGTACCTAGAATATATAAAGAACTGCTACAACTAAATTAAAAAAGATAAAACAACCCAATTTTTTAAATGGGCAAAAGACTTGCCCAGTCACTTCCCAAATGGCTAATAAGAACATGAAAATTCGCTCAACATTATTAGTAATCAGGGAGATGCAAATTAAAAGCACAATGAGATACCACTATGTATCCATTCCAGTGGCTAAAATGAAAACGACTGACGATACCAAGTGCTAGGATGTAGGGTAATTAAAATTGTCATATAATGCTGTTGGATACATAATATGATACAGGTTTGGAAAAGTTTGCCAGTTCCTTAAAAATTAAAAAAACATGTACCCTATGTAACTCAGCATGTCCTCATAGTATTTATCCAAGAGAAATAAAAACATATTCATGAAGATATATGTGTACATATATCTGTCTCCATTTGTACAAAATGTCACAGCGGCTTTGTTAGTAAAAGGCAAGAAATGAAAGCAGCCCAAATAGCTATCAACAGGTGAATGGATAAACAAAATGTGGTATATACACATAATGTAATACCATTCAGTAATAAAAAGGAACTAATCCGAACAATATGGATCGATCTAAAAATATTATTCTATTATATCAATCTATAATCATTATTCTGAATCATTATTCAGAGCCCAGCTGTGGGGAAGGTGGCCACTTGGTCCTGACTCAACCCGTTGAAAAGCTGTGCAATAACCTGCCAAGTCCCTGTGTGCGTGTAACTTATCGGATGGTTCAGTCTGGTAAAGCTGTGAGAAAGAACATGTGATTCTTTCTTTTTAATGTTAAAATAAAGACTTTTGTATAGACTTGTTAAAAAAATCATTATTCTGCATAAAAATAAACAAGACTAGAGAGAGAGAACGACTGAAAGAGAACACTGTATGATTCCATACATCAAATTCTAGAAAATTCAAATAATCTACAGTGACAGGTTGCACGGAGACAGAGGTGGAGGGGAGCATGACTGGCAAAGGGATGTGAAGAAACTGGGGGATGATGAATATGTTCCCTACCTTGTTTGAAGTGATAGCTTCACAGGTGTATGAAAACTTATCAAACAGTATCCTTTAATGCGTGCAATTTATTATGTGGAAATTATACCTCAATAAAGTAGAAAAAAAATGTAAAGAAACAAGCAAACCAAAAGACTTTACAGCAAAATTAGAGTAAGGAGTCAAGGCAGTGGCTACCCATGACAGGGCAGTCGTATAGAAAAGCAAATATGAGGAGGGTTTCTGGCACACTGGTAATTTTCTTTTTCATCTATGTTCTGGTTACACAGGAGTATTCAGGTTGTAGAAGTGTACGTTTATGATACATGTGTATATTGCTCTTCGAATACAAGTCTTTAAAAAGAGGAACATCTACGTATGACCTAGCAATTCCACTCCTTTATCCAAGAGAAATGAAACATTTGTCCACAAAAACACTTGTACAAAAATATTCATGGCAGTTTTCTTCACAGTAGTCCCAAATTGGAAACAGTCCAGGTGCCCACCAACAGGAAACTGGATAAACAAATCTATGGTACATTCAATATTCGTACAATTGCATATATTACTCCACAATAAAAAGAAACAAACTACTGATACAAGCAATAACATGGATGGATCTAAAAACATCACGCTGAGGGCAAGAAGTCAGAGACAAAGGAACACATACATATGATTCAACTAATACAAAATTCCAGAACAGGCAAAATGTATCTGTGATGAAGCAACTGTGACTGCAGTTGCAGAAGTAGAGAAGAAAGGGAAAGATAAAGGGTAGAGTCATGGAAACGTTTTCTATCTTGCTAGAGATTCAAGGAAAAAAATGCTCACTATGGACATGGAAAAATTATGTCTATCAACACTACTGAATTACTAAATTAAAATTTAAATGGGTACTTTTAATTCACCCTAATTCCTGAAAGCATAACGTAAAATCCAAACTGAAGATTCTAAAATAAGCTAATAACTTCAATTGTGGTAAAGAATAAATTTTATTGGGCTTCCCGATGGCACAGTGGTTAAGAATCCTCCTGCCAATGCAGGGGACACGAGTTAGAGCCCTGGTCTGGGAAGATCCCACATGAGGCAGAGCAACTAAGCCCCTGCGCCACAACTACTGAGCCTGCACTCTAGAGCCCATGTGCCACAACTACTGAAGCCTGCGTGCCACAACTACTGAAGCCTGCTCGCCTAGAGCCCGTGCTCCACAACAAGAGAAGCCACCGCAATGAGAAGCCCGCGCACCGTAACAAAGAGTAGCCCCCGCTCGCCGCAACTAGAGAAAGCCCGTGCACAGCAGTGAAGACCCAACGCAGCCATAAATAAATAAATAAATTTTTTTAAAAGAATAAATCTTATTAAGGTCTCACTTTGTTGAAATTTATCTATTTTTCTTCCACAAACATTTCTTTCTAATTAGTAAGAAAATCAGAATGTCTTGTCCCAAGTGCTTTATTTTTAAGATGGCTTCATACAAGTATATTATACACTATGAAATGGAACTTGATATAAAAGGTTCCTTATTATCAACAGTACTTCAATAAGCTTGTATAGCGATTTCCAAAATGGAGGTGATTATAACCCAGGAAATATGAGTGATGATCCATTAGGGTATAAGAACAACATATTAGGAGTTCTATTTAATCTTTATCTTAATACACATATGTATTTTAAGTACCATATAATGTAATACAATATAATACATGTGTATCCTTATCATAGAAAATGACACTGGCCTCTTCATTATGGCCACCTGTCAGACAGTCACACATCATATATATAAAGTAGTCTAAGTATTCTGGTACTAAATGATTCTAAATATTTGGAGGGAAGAGTGATAGTATTTGCTGGAATCTTTTTCAAAAATGAAATAAAGGGGCTTCCCTGGTGGCGCAGTGGTTGAGAGTCCGCCTGCCGATGCAGGGGACACAGGTTCGTGTCCCAGTCCGGGAAGATCCCACATGCCACGGAGCGGCTGGGCCCATGAGCCATGGCCGCTGAGCCTGCGCGTCCGGAGCCTGTGCTCCGCAACGGGAGAGGCCACAACAGTGAGAGGCCCATGTACCGCAAAAAAAAAAAAAAAAAAAGAAAAGAAATAAAGAATGCACCTTTTTGTAAATTGCTACAAGAGACTGGTGTTCCAGGGAAGACATATTCTTACAGTAAATGATTTCCTTTATAGAAACAATATTTTATGGAAAAACTGTATTATCTAATCCTTCATGAAGCAGCTGCTTTGACCTCAACAAAAGAAAGTTGGGGCAGGGGAAGTAAGGTTTAACCTCAAATGCAACTACTGCAGCAAAAGACAAGCTGATGCAGAAACAGCACCAAGTGTTACAGAATGTTGCTGATGTAGTTGAGGAGTGACCAGTTAAATATTTTATACCAAACAGGTTTACTGGTTGTCTCATGGCAAAGTATTTTAAAAGAGTTGTCAAATTTAAAGATGAGTTAAGCATTTATCTTTCACACACACACAAAGTCTAAATTTGCTGACTTTCTGTGATCAGTGACGGTTAGCAGTATGCTACCTAGCAGTTGTTTTTAAAAACAAAAACATAGTTAATCTACGTGTACCTTAAAGGTAAATGAAGCATTTTTTTAGTAAGAAAATAACTGTATTTCAAAAGAAGTCAATGTGTGTCATCTTGAATACTCATACCTGCACACTCTAAACATAGAAAAACCATTTTCTAATTCTTTAAGTGCCTTCCATACATAGTTTCTCTGGATTTTGAATACATTTATTAAAAACATATAAATGCAAATCCTCACATTGGTTTGCACAGAAAGGGCAAACTTTGCTAGCCAAATCTGCATAATTGATGGACAGAAATTCAACAATGAGTATCTCCATTTAGAAAGTATAGCCAAAGAGGCAGTTATTCTTTTGGGGTACGTGTCCCTGCATGAGCTGCCTTTTAGCTAAGACAAGCATTAAAACCAAGTACCAAAATAAACAAAGTTAAGATCCAGACTTTGGAATTTCTGTATTACTAAGCAGTACAAACCGAGATTTTTCAAACATAATGCACTGTATTCATTACGCTTGCTTTAAAAAACAAATATTTATTTTAAAAACTTAGGGTAAACAAAAAGGTTTTTGAGCCATTACTAACATTTATAAAGAACTCTATTCACAGATAAAGAGGATCACTGATTCCCTTCACAAGTCTCTAAAGTCATTTGTTACATTATAAAATAAACCAAATAAGGCGAGAAAGAATTGTTCTTTATAAATAAAATAAACATTATTAGATTTTTATGGATCCTTTCAGGAGATGTAACACCAACCATAAAGAATTCTTCAAATGATGGCTTTCATTAAAATATTTATTTATTTATTTAGGGCTGTGTTGGGTCTTCGTTGCTGCATGCGGGCTTTCTCTAGTTGCAGCGAGCGAGGGCTACTCTTCGTTGCGGTGTGCAGGCTTCTCATTGCGGTGGCTTCTCTTGTTGCGGATCGTGGGCTCTAGGCACAGGGGCTTTTCAGTAGTTGTGGCACACGGGCTCAGTAGTTGTGGCTCCTGGGCTCTAGAGCGCAGGCTCAGTAGTTGTGGCACACGGGCTTAGTTGCTCCGCGGCATGTGGCATCTTCCCGGACCAGGGCTTGAACCCGTGTCCCGTGCATTGGCAGGCGGATTCTTAACCACTGCGCCACCATGGAAGTCCTCATTAAAACCGTTTTTATTTCACTTCTATTATATTTGGGACTGAGAGACTTCAGATGAGTAAAACTAGATCCAATACTCCAGAATCGGGGATTTAAGACAGTATACAAGTATTTACAATACAGGGAAAATCAAGTAAGGTCTAGAGGAATGAAGAGGAAGGCAATGAATTCTACTTAGTATCAAACAGCTTCACAAAGGTGTGTGGCAATGGAACTGGGACTCAAAGGATGAGTAGAATTTTGACTAGAAAAATTAGGGAAAATAAACTATGCTTGGAACCATGGATAGAGGCACGTACAGTCTGGGATACATAAAGAATATATTGTATTTTCAAGTCACACTGCTAGTTATTTTGCTGTACTGACTTAGCTAACACTCTTCTTCAAACATATCAAACTTAGTAAGATCATTCTAAAAGTGATTTCCAAAAAAGCATTCAATTTTCAAGTACAATTTAAAAACTGTACTTACTATTGTAATTCTACAATATTTGGGCCTATTCAATATGTTCACAGTTCTAATTTTCTCCAGATTTCACCATTCTTCACCAGGGGGCTTACATTTTTAGTGCTACACAAATGACAAGACATCAATTATGGGCCACGCAATCTTGCTTTTCTTCTCATGTAAAGGGATGACTTGTCGCTTCTTTTCCAAGCCTAACAAACACCAGTCCCTTCTGTTTCTTTTTACACTCTGCTCCCTTAAATTACATTCTCTACTGATTCCTTGTATCCTGCACTTAAACTAGTATCCCCTCTATTTTGGAGGGGAGATATACCTATTTCTTTGATTTCTCCATTATGTGTAGCTCTGCCTAAAGCAGAGTAACAATATATATTTTATGAATAGCAGAACATATGCTTTTTAAAAAGTCAATTTATAAGTTATGAGTGATGTTTTTGTTTTGTTTTGTTTTTTTGCGGTACGCGGGCCTCTCCCGTTGCGGAGCGCAGGCTCCGGACGCGCAGGCTCAGCGGCCATGGCTCACGGGCCCAGCCGCTCTGCGGCATGTAGGATCTTCCCAGACAGGGGCATGAACCCGTGTCCCCTGCATCGGCAGGCGGACTCTCAACCACTGCGCCACCAGGGAAGCCCTGAGTGATGTATTTTAAGACATCTGCCCCAAAGTGTGGTAAATACTATATCTTAAAATGACAGTGATTAAGAGCACAGGATGAAGTGTAGACATCATATAATCTGAGGGGTTTCTAATATTTCACAACAAAACCTTTCCAGAAGAAATCTTACGCAGCATGGCAAATATATATAACTGCAAAAGCACTGCTAATACCATTTTATGTTCAAATATAATTTATTAAAAACTCAAAGAGACAAATGAGGGTTAGAGATGTTAGTCTTGACACCTAAACAACCCATTTATTTCTGTAAAGTTTTGTTTTTATTTCACTCAGATAAGTAGTTGCAAGTAGGTAGCAGCGCTTGTTTTCTTAGTAGCTTTTAATGGTTTGTTTTGCAGTCTCAGGGTATGTTTCAATTAAATTGATTTGAGAAAATTTTTAAATAAGAATTTTCTTCTTTCAAAATGAGTTAGTAACAATATCTAAAAACTGCTTACAAGGCAAACAAGAAAAACCTAAAACTTGCAATGAGCTATAAAACATCTATACTGTAACATGGTATCAGGACTCAGTGTTACATGTTCATTTGTTACTAAACAAATTGACTTACACAGGATGAGTATACCCCCAAAGGAATGGGCTTGAGTCTTGCCTGTCATTTAACCAAACGCAGTTTATATGCCATAGTAATGTACTATTTAGACAATTCTATATGAATAGACATGCACAGGACTGAATTTTTAAAAAACTTAACTGCAAACTACAACTTTCCTTACCCATTTAAAATTCACAAATAATCAGAGATAGTAAAAGAAGCTTCATTCTAAGGAATGCTTCCCCCCCCCAATTAAGCAGGTGTAACCAATGCAGCACTACTGTTTTCAATGTGAGAAAATTTTATATATATGTACAAGAGGGTGCCAAGACCATTCAATGTGGAAAGGACAGTTCTTTCAAAAATGGTGCTGGAAAAACTGGATATCCACAACCAAAAGGATGAAGTTGTACCCTTACCTAAAACCATATGCAAGTATTAACTCAAAATGGGTCAAAGAGCTAAATATAATAGCGAAAACTATAAAGCTCTTCGAAGAAAACACAGGGGAAAAGCTTCATGATGTTGGATTTGGCAATGATTTCCTGGACACCAAAAGCACAGGCAACAAAAGAAAAAATAGATCAAGTGGACATCATTAAAATGAAAAACTTTTATACATCAAAGGACACTATGAACAGAGTAAAAAGGCAACCCACAGAATAAGAGAATATATTTGTAAATCATGGATCTGAGATTAATATCTAGAGTATATAAAGAATTGCCACAACTCAACAACAGCAAAACAACCCGATCTTTTAAATTGGCAAAGGACTTGGATAGACATTTCTACAAAGAAGATACACAAATGGCCAACAAGTACATGAAAAGATGCTCCACATCCCTAATCATTAGAAAAATACAAATCGATACCACTTCACACTCATTAGGATGGCTATTATCAAAAACACAGAAAATGACAAGTGTTGAGGTGAGGATGTGGAGAAACTGAAACCCTTGTGCTGACTGCAGCTGCAAATGTGTAAAATGCTGCAGCTGCTGTAGAAAATGGTGTGGCAGTTCCTCAAAAATCCAACACAGAACTACCATATGATCCAGCAATTCCACTTCTGGGTATATACCCAAATGAAGTGAAAGCAGGGACCTGAGTAGATATGTGTACACCAATGTTCAGAGCAGTATTACAACAGCTAAGAGGTGGAAACAACCAAATGTCCATCTACAGATGAATAAACAAAATGTGGTATATACACAATGAAATATTACTCAGCCTTAAAAAGTAATTAAATTCTGATTCATGCTGCAACATGGATGAATCTTAAAGATACTGTGCTACAGGGAGATCAGCTCAGGGCTTTGTGACCACCTAGAGGGGTGGGATAGGGAGGGTGGGAGGGAGATGCAAGAGGGAGGGGATATGGGGATATATGTATATGTATAGCTGATTCACTTTATAAAGCAGAAACTAACACACCATTGTAAAGCAATTATACTCCAATAAAGATGTTAAGAAAAATAATAAAATAAAATAAAAGGTTTAATTATGCCCCCCCAAAATAAAAATAAATTTGATATTCAAAAAAAAGATACCGTGCTAAGTGAAATAAGCCAGATAAAAAGCAAAAACAAATATTGCATGATCCCATTTATATGAAGTATCTACAGTAGTCAAAATCACAGAGACAAAGTAGAAAAGTGGTTACCAGGGGCCAGAGGGAAAGGGGGTGGGAAGTTAATGTTTAATGGGTAGAGTTTCAGTTTGAGAGGATGAAAAAGTTCTAGAGATGGACAGTGATGATGGCTGCACAACTATGTGAATGTACTTAATACCACTGAACTGTACAATTAAAAATGGTTAAAATGGTAAATTTTATGTTGTATATTTTACCACAATAAAAAAAAATTGCGTGTTATTTATTATGGTGGCAATATAGGAATGTAGTTAAGAACACAAGCTTAAGAGTTATGCTGCCTGCTTTCAAACCCAGCTCTGCCACTTTATAGCTCTGTAGTCTGTGCCTGTTTTTTCACATATTAACAGAACCTACATCACAGGATTATAGCAAGGATGAAATAAGTCAATACATGTAAAGCACTTAAAATAGTGCATCTCAAAAAGTAGTTGCTTTTTATTATTCTGGGTTTAAAACACAATTTTAATGCAATTAAACTCAAACACCTGGAGAACCTCTGAAAGTCCTCTTCAGAGTTCTAGAGTTCAGTAAAACACAGATTGAAAACCAGTGATTTAACCCAAATTTCTCACTTTATAGGTAAAGGAATTGAGAGTCCAAGAAAAGTGATTTGCTTGAGGTTATATATCTTGTTTTGCTAATATTAATTTTCCTAAAATAAGTGTTTGAGACCAACAATACTAATGTTGACATTCAACTACTTCAGAACCAAGGCAAAGTCATGAGATTTTATAATGTGTGTCCAAGTATCTGTGAATAATATTGTGATAGCCATCCACCATGCTCATCTAATAAATAATTATGCATGGGATGGGAACCAAAAGGTAGCAAAACCAAAAGAAAAGCCATTTTAATTCTTTTCAAAGACAAGACAATGGTTAAAAACACCTCTTCCGAAAATTAAGTGTTAAAATATTTGTGAAAACAAACAATACTGATCAAGAGTTTGAGACACACCCAATATGTGCCCACTGCTCCATATCTTTCAGCCAGTTACTCACTATATAATCTTAGTAAGACCTCTGACTGACATATCAGCGGCTTTTTCTGCCAAATAGAACTATTATTCATCACAAGGAACTAGCTACAAATAATTCTTTATTAAATTCAAACAGGAGAGAGAAGCAGTCCAAATACCACAAAATGTCTTATCCAAAAAATCATGTATTAAGCTTTGTAGACATTTCTGTACTTACTTGAATATACTAAATCTGGTTTCTGGTAAATTCACAACACAGAAAGCAAAATAACAGAGACAATCTTTGAAGGTCAGACTCAACAAGAGCTAAAAAGCCTTTGAGTGTCTCTAATTTTGCCCTTCCCCCATTGCTGTTCCTCAATTCCTCCACCTCTACTAGGAATGTCCTCACCCTGCCCATCTACATCAGCTGAAATCCTACCCATCCTTAAAGGTTCCACTTAAATGCCACAGCTTCCATGAATTTTCCCCCAGTGCTCCCAATTTAGAATTATTCCCTCGCCTCTTCACTTCCCCATTTTGCACCTCTCCTTCAACATTTTATTATATAATGCATTGCATTACAATTACCTACATTCACTTCTCCCACCTTCCCCCAAGAAAATCTCAGGAGCAGTAGGATAGAGAGAAAAGGAATTAACATTTGTTAAAAACGCCGTGGTGCCCTGCAAGGTGCTAGGCATTTTGCATACATTATCTCATTTAATCCTTTGACAGCCATCTCGGGAGGTAAGCAGGTGGTCTTAATTATTCCCATTTTACTGATAGAGAACCGTACTGTTGAGAGTTCAACAGCTTATCCAACGTCACACTACCAGCCAATTCCAGTGCTTACGGCGCCCCTGGTTTCCCCTGGCTTCAAAGAGCTCTTTCCATCGCTATACGCTGCACTCTTGTTCACTTTATATCCCCCACCCTGCCTAACAGATAGTAGGTATTCCATAAATACTTGCTGAATTTAATATTCCTACGGACTCACTACCACCATTTTAATAACCCCATCACGCCCCATCCCTAGCCGGTTGGTTACCTTTACTGTCCCTTTACCGCGGACTTCACACACAGAGGCAGCTCTCCACATCACCAAGACAAATGCTGCCGACAACACCAACCCTTATCTGGAGGCTAAGTGAACCGTTCAATTCGCTCAGATTTCCCCAATTGCCCTTCCCACAGAATATATGAGATACACACAAACAAGTCACATTTGATGTAACGCTTACACCCTTCCCCAAAGCTCTTATTTCATACTAAGCCACGTCTTCATGCTTACAAGCAATGACTTACACGGTTTCCAGTTCACACCGCGGGGACACCCTAAGACTCCGCCTGAATTATTAACCACATCTTTCAAACCATCTTAAAACGAAGGCATCCTAATGCTATTACACTGCCTTCCTTCTCACCCCCTCCCCCCCGCATGAACTGCAGTTTGGATTTCCGGCGGGAATGCAAACAGACGCAGAAGAGATGGGCTCAAAAGCAATGGAGCAATTACTCAGCCTGCTTAATTAGAAAGAAGACACAGAAGGTGCCCCGCCTTCCTAAATCTCTGCACTGAACTCATTTACGAAAGATGGGGAGCATTGAAACCCGGGGAATCCCAGACACCGAATCACTGGTTTCTGTAGCTAGTCGGGGGAATAGTCCTTTCCTTCCCGCGGTCCCGGGCCACCAGTCCCCGGTGCCGGGTCGGAGAAGCCCAACCGCACCCTCCCCAGGCGGCCCTGCATCTCATTGTCTCCCTCTGTCGCGGCCCCCAGGGGCGCAGGGTCCAGCCCAGGCCCTGCCGACCCCCAAACACCGGCCGGCCGCCTGACGGGCAAGGTCCGACCAG
>NW_020172591.1:891146-896136 GCF_003031525.2 Neophocaena asiaeorientalis asiaeorientalis
CCCGCCGTCCGCGACCCCTGGCCCGCCAGGCTCACCCCCAGCCCCAGGCGCCGACCGCACCCAGCGGGGGCCGTCCGCGCTCCGCCTTTCCTCAGCGCGTCCCTGGGAACCGCCTCCAGGAACCAGTGAATCGGAGAATGAATGAGTGAGGGAGGGAAATTACGGTGCTGTTCCACCCCTGCTCGCTTTTCCTTGGAAGCAGGTCCAGCGGCCTCTCTCCGAGGGCCCTGGGACACAGTGAAGCCTTGAGCACGTCTATCAAGGACTTGTATGCGTGCACCTTTCTGCTGGAGTATTCCAGGACTCCAGCAACCCTCAGATTGGGGCCTTAAGCACTTAAACTGACCGTTGTTGCAGTGTGAGGCCTTTTTTAGGAAATCACATTCTGGCCAATGACTCTCTCTGCAGTTTCATGCACTATTTTAGGAAGCTTTTAGAAATTGGACATTTCAATTATCTTCGATTACTTTTTAGCTTTGCAATTTGCTTATCTTGCGTTCTTAATTTCTGTCACACACACACACCCCTTATTGAAATGGTTTAGGAGTAAGGTGATAGATAGCACCTTTATTCTTTATCACCAAGCTCTAAGTTACTCAGATGCTGCTTAATTTGATGTAGGCTTGACTTGGACTTAAATTTTAATTTATATCTTTATTTTGACCTTCTAAAGTTGATCAAAGGAAGAAAAAACTAGAATTAAATCATTTTTGCCTGGCTACATGCAAAGCAAATTTGTTGACAGCATTGAAACAATTAACAAATCCGGAGTGTGACCTGAAATTTGTTGCAGTGAATATTCCTTTTCCATGTCTTCCCATCTGCTTGCTAAGTAAGAGTATCTGTATCTGGAATTTTCACAAAAAATTTACTGTACATTTTTGAGATCCTGGCTCCCTTTCTAAGAACCAGAGTGTTCATTTCTCTGTCCTGGGGCCAAATCCTGGATTGGTTAATTACATTCCTTCTTTCAGATATTCTTGAGGACTTTGAAGTGGTTTGGTCTCTCTTGCACAATCTGTTCCAAACTGGTACATAATCTGTTTCAAACTGGTATTTAGAACCATACAATACAGTTACTAGTTGCATTTCACACTTGAGATATCTGTACTTTAGAAACGTAACTGCAGTTTTGTATTTTAAGTCTAGAAAGCGCTTTAATGTTCTTGTGTAGAATAATGTTATCTCATATAAATGAAAATGCTGCTGCTGACCAATTCCTATAGCCTTCTGTTCCTTTCTTGTGGAATTCATCATTCATTACCTCTAATTATAATTATTTCAATAAATTATGATCTTTTCTAATGAATGTAATACAATAGTTTATTCATCCTTATATCTGCCATAATGTCTAGCATAGTACCTTGCACAATAAATTAACAAAAGCTTTAAACATTTTAAGTGATAATTCATACAAATGTGTCTATAGCTTCTCACCCTGTATCCCTCATGACCAGGTTTGTTGGAATTATACATACCTGAGTGCAAAACATAGTAACTCCGTATTCTCATCAAATTCTATATAACAAGGCTGTGTGATAACTGCACAGGGAAGATATTCACTTCATCGAAACCTTTAAAAAATAGACCATTGAGTGTTTTTATTTATTTATTTATTTAATTTATTTATTTATTTGGCTGTGTTGGGTCTTCATTGCTACCCATGTGCTTTCTCTAGTTGCGGTGATCGGGGGCTACTCTTCCTTGCGGTGCGCGGACTTCTCATTGCGTTGCCTTCCCTTGCTGCAGAGCACGGGCTCTAGGCACGCAGGCTTCAGTAGTTGTGGCACACAGGCTCAGTAGTTGTGGCTTGTGGGCTCTAGAACACAGGCTCAGTAATTGTGGTGCACGGCCTTAGTTGCTCCATGGCATGTGGGATCTTCTCGGACCAGGGCTCGAACCCGTGTCCCCTGCATTGGCAGGCGGATTCTTAACCACTGCACCACCAGGGAAGCTAACTCTCTCTCCTCTCAGTGCTCAGGTTGGTCAAGGCTAATTAGAAAACAGTCACCTTCAGCCATTGAGAAAAGTGAGCAGGTTCTCATCAGTTCCTTTAAACCATAAAATCATTCATTTATTTAACAAGGGTTTATTGAGCTTCAACTAAGGCCTAGGAATGCAAAGGCAAGAAACACAAGACAAGATGGTTCCTGCCCTCAAAAAGTGCACCGTCTAGTGAGTAAAGGTGGCAAAGAAATCACAATTGGAATATGGAGTCCATTCCCAGGTCGGAAAGCCTCCCTCGGGAGAGGGGATTCTTAAACTGAATGTTCAGGGACAGAGAGGAGCTAGCCAGGTGAAGAAGGAGAAAACAGGCATTCCAGACAAGGGCAGGTACAGAGGCACCAAAGAGCACCATGCCTTGGAGGCTCTGCATGTAGTTCCATTTTGTAAGGATGCGTACAGAGAAGGGTCAAAGTGGTGGGCGGAAAAGGTAGAAGGATCTCATCAACAAAGGGGCTCATGTGCTAAACTAAGGAGTTTGAACTTGATACTTTGGGAAATATAATAATAAATAATACAAAAAACTTTGGAGTATTTTAATTAATAAATAAAAATAAAATCTTTGCAGTATTTTAAGCCCTACCTGGGTTTGTGTTTTGGAGACCAGGGAAACCAGACTGGGGGCAAGAGTAAACTAGGAGGTGATGGCAACAGCCCAGAAGAGACATGTCGCCAGTCTCCATAAAAGCAGAGGCAGTGAAATGGGGAGGAGGGACTAGATGGGAGAAATAATAAGGAGGTGGAATCCACAGGATTTGATATATGATTGGATATGAGGGAGTGAATAAGAAGGAGACACTTGGGATGACCCTCAGGATTCTGGTTTGGGAGACAGACTGGATGGCAGTGGTGGCTTTCGCTGAAATGAAGACCCCAGAAGGAAGAGCAGGTTTCAGGGGACTGGCTGAATACCTGTATGAGAAAGAGTAGTAATATACATCCAGGCATCTCAAAGGATCTTAATCCATCATTTACCAAAGCATGTTCTTTGGAACTGTAGTTTCACAGGATTTTAGTAGGTGTGATTCCAAAAAAGTAACAATTCCCTTTAATCAAATAAATGAGAAATGTTAAAGTTCGACAGGTTTCTAAACGAGAGGGGTTTTCAGTAGTTTTACTATGTTAATATGAACTGTGAATTTCTAAGAGGTAACTGTCAGCTTAGAAATCCGCAGCGTTTCCCAAATGCATTAGACCATGAAACGCTGTTTTCAATGGAATATCTCATAGGACATGTGTTCCATAGAACACACCATGGGGAATGCTGACCTAAGCCAGATTCTTGGTTTATAGTAGAGAAGACTATGGACCCTCGAGCTGAAGTGACTTGCCTAAAGTTAAATAGGCATTGCTGGAAGATACTGGGTTAGAATCCATATCTTCTGACCCCACTCACATGTTCTTTGCACTGCATAATGCTTTATAAGCTACAAACACATTCCAGTACCTTCAACCAAGCCTGGAGAGAAAGATACTATAAAAGAATTATAAGATATATCCATTTAAATGAAGTTTCAAATCAGTAATTTTTAAAGCTATGCTAATTTTGAATGATTACTACTCTACGTAAGATGAAAAGATTTGTACATTGGAAAAAGTGGAGCCAATTATTACCTTAGTATGATCTTTCTGGTAATTCAGCAGGAGCCTTGTAGAATGAAATCACCTAACAATAAATAGGACATCCATCTATCTGCACTAGCCCTGAGGTAGCTTTAAATAAAACGAACTTTCACAAATGGATAGAAATATTAAAACTCTCCCCAGAAATTTTAGCTTCCCCAGCTTCATACTGAAGGAAAGGACAGGTTCTAAAATATGCTGAGACTATGAAAATCCCCAGCTTCATACTGAAGGAAAGGACAGGTTCTAAAATATGCTGAGACTATGAAAATCCACACGAGGTTTTGACTTCCTCTCTGGCACAATTTCCCTGATTCTTAAAACTCTAGATGGATGGGAAGGTTTTTATATCCTAATTTCACAGTCCTATTTCCCAGAGGAGAAGTTTTAGTACTTCCTATTCTTAGAAAAATGAGATGAATTGTTTGTTCCCAAGAGACTTCTTAGAACGATAGGACAGCTTTCATTTTAAGAGTAGTTTCTATAGACATTACCTTTGAAACTAGTTATCACTGTCTTAATTTATGATTCAGTAATTCGTATTTGTTTCATTTCTAAATGCTATATTAATTTATAGTAGGCAGACCAAGGACCATCAAAATCATAATGAATAATTTTTTACTTAAATCAGTAGTTATAAGTAGTGGGAAGAACACTACTTATTAATTAATATATCAGAACTCTTTCCTTAGTGTCCACTGTGTCCCCAGCTCTGTTGAATCACTTTAAGGAGTACTAGAGAAATATAAGAAATAGTCTCTGATTTTCTAAAATGACCCCACCCATTATTGGCGAGGATGAAAAGAAACACACTCTCATATCCTGCAGGTGGGAATATAAACTGTTATAACCTTTTTCTGGAAGGTAGTTTAACACTAGATAAAATACTTTAAAATGTGCATCTCTTTGATCAAACAGTTTCTCTTCTATGAGTTTATTCCAAGGAGTAAGAATAAAACATCAGTTAGGATATTATGGGATGATAGCAAACAATTTGAAATCCCCTAAATATCCAGCAATGAGTTTATGAAAATGATGATTTCTAAAAGAATCATTTTTGATATGAAAATGTGTTCACAATATGTTAATCAATAAAAAATTACAAACACTATATACAATATGAACTCATGAAAAATATATATAGGAAAAATCTAGAAGGAAATACAACAGGAAGACAAAAATGTTTATTGCAGAGTGGTATGATTATGGTACTTTCTTTTATTTATCTTTTAATGATGAATGTGTTTTCTTTAATTGGCAATTAAAATGAATGAACTAAATCAATATTTATGAAGATAAATCTCTAAAACAAGATGTTGAAGATAACACACAAAGTGTATTTTTTTTTTTTTTTTTTTTGGTA
>NW_020172591.1:896173-914368 GCF_003031525.2 Neophocaena asiaeorientalis asiaeorientalis
GGCTCGGACCCAGGTGTGGGGCTTCCCTGGTGGCGTAGTGGTTGAGAGTCCGCCTGCCGATGCAGGGGACATGGGTTCGAGCCCCAGTCCAGGAAGATCCCACATGCCGCAGAGCAACTAAGCCCGTGCACCACAACTACTGAGCCTGTGCTCTAGAAC
Organism: Neophocaena asiaeorientalis asiaeorientalis; assembly: GCF_003031525.2. Classification (NCBI taxonomy): domain Eukaryota; kingdom Metazoa; phylum Chordata; class Mammalia; order Artiodactyla; family Phocoenidae; genus Neophocaena; species Neophocaena asiaeorientalis. Next base: position 896,333 of record NW_020172591.1, read on the forward strand.
CATGAGCCACAACTGCTGAGCCCACGTTCCACAACTACAGAAGCCCATACGCCTAGAGCCCGTGCTCCACAAGAGAAGCCACCACGATGAGAAGCCCACGCGCCACAATGAAGAGTGGCCCCCGCTCGCTGCAACTAGAGAAAGTCCGCGCACAGCAACGAAGACCCAGCGCAGCCAAAAATAAATAAATAAATAAATAAAATTGATTTTTAAAGTTAATTTTAATTTTAAAAAGGATTTCTGCATTCAAGAAACTGTTGATGAGACAAGGCAAGAACACGTGAAATAATCAGCAAACAACGAAAAACTCAGCTCAGATACAGATACAGTACAATAGGAATTGTGAGAAGAGAGAAATGACTGGGGTTGGAGCAGGTTAAGATGACTTCACGGAAGAAGTGAGACTTAGCTGGTACTCGGAATCTGAAAGCCAAGGGGAGATTATAGGGTGAGGCAAGAGCCTCGCATGGCCCATCCTAGGTACATCTCACCCCTACCAGTCAAACATTAACAACTGCCGAACACTTGATCTTTGCCTATAAAGGTGTTTCTGCTTCTTTCATACATGTAGGATTTACATGCCCTATATAATGTAAATATATAGTAAATAGAGTATTACATATACTTTGTAATATATATTTTTGAAGTTACAGTAGATATTTTTAAAGAGTAGTTCATTTGGGGGGCATTTTATCTATAAAATCTGTAGAACTGGACATGCCCAGATATTTGCCTAGAACAAACACCAACTATTATGCAAGAACAGTTATCATAACCTGCTCCCTTGTGAGTGTTCTGACGTCCACGATCAGACCACAAATGAATTCAACCAACTGGAGCTCAGAAATTCTCTGATTACACACATGTTACAGAGTGCTAAGCCAGCTTTCGAGCTCAATAACTAAACTACCACTACTAGTATTAGCTACACATACTAACTGAAAGCGAATGGCTTGTCTTTAGTGCCTAATAATAAACTAAAAAGTTATGCCCATCTCAAAAATGTCTGCAGTGGGAAAGGACAGGGCAGACCGTGAACTTCCATCAAGTATTCCTTTAATGTGGGGTATTGCCAGGTCTAGAGTTGCACTGTAAAGAGGCAAAAGCATTCCAGGTGTGTGGGTGGTGTAACAAATACATCAAGCAGAAAGAAGCAGGTTATTTTTAGTAAACAATGGGGAAAATGGTTTTATTAGAGCTGAAGAGGTCTATCTAGGACGAATGAGATGAAAGAAAGATGGATTATGAAGGCCCTTGGTGACCAAGCAGTAGATTTGGGAAACCGTGCAGTAGAGGAAGTAATCAAGTCTGTTCTTGAATGTGCCAGCCATGTCCCCAACTCTGAGCCTTTGTCATTATGAATTTTCTCTGTCTGGAATGTCCTGTCCCCTTTCTCTGTCTGTCCTGCTCCTGTTCATTACAGTTCTAATGTCTCCTCCTTTATCCCCAGTTCCTCTGGAAAAATGTTATTTACTGCAACTGTGTGCTTCCCCAAACTTTGCACATTGGTACTGGAAGTTTTGCACATGTGTCTGACTCCTCCAAAACACCGTGAGTTCATCAAAGGGCAGAGACTATATCTTATTCACATGCGTGTTTTCTCCAGTGCCTTGCATAGCATCTTGTTCGTAGAAAAGTTCAGCAATGTTTGTCAAATTAAAGGATGAGAGGGATGAATGAGAAACATCTGGCAACATTTTGAAAAATAGGCTGGAGTAAGAGAAACAATTGAAGAGCTGGTTGTGTTAATCCACATGTGAAGTGATGAGGAATGAGAAAGGAGGGAAACTAAAATACACTTGGAGAAACTGACAAGCCTAGGTAACAGAGTGGACAAAGGTGTGAAGGAGAGGAAGAGTGCAAGATGACTTCAGGATTTCTAGGCTGGAAGAATGCTGAAAGCAGAGGACTGATATCATTGCTACAGCAACAGATAGATACTGAGTGCCTCTCAGGTTCGAGGCACTGTGCTGAGGGAGGCCACAGGGAAGAGCTAGAACCCTTCCGTACTCTAGAAAGTAAAGCCTGTTCCCTACAAGGGAAGCCACAGTTTTGGACAAGTGGCATCTGAAGTACATAATGGTGAGACATTCAAGTGGATCTGGTGTTTAGGTTGCTGGAAATCAAGAACTAGATTGTCTTCCAGGCTAACAACTGTGTCTTTTCTATTGGCGAATATCTAGTCTCTGTCTTTTGTCACAGTGTCTAACTCACAGTAGATTGCTGTATTAGTTCCTAGGGCTACCATTATAAAGTGCCACAGACTGGGTGGCTTAAGCAGCAGAAATTTATTTTCTCACAGTTCTGGCGGCTAGAGGTCCAGGAGGCTGAGATCAAGGTGTCGGCAGGCTTGGTTTCTTCTGAGGCCTCTTCTTGTTTGGCAGACAGCCCCTTTCTTGCTGTGCTTTCACATGGTCATCTCTCTCTGTCTATGTCCTAGTTTCCTCTTTTTGCAAGGACACCGGGAATATTGGATTAAGGTACATTCTAAAGATCCTATTTTAACTTCATTACCTCTATAAAGACCCTGTCTCCAAAAATGACTGCAATGACAAAGAACAGGACAGACTGTGAACTTCCATCAAGTATGTCTTTAGTGTGGGGTATTACCAGGTCTAGAGTTGCCACCACAAAGAGGGGAAAGCATTCCAGATGAGGGGATGATTAGGGCTTCAACATATTAATTTGGGCAGGAGGGGGACACAATTCAGTACATAGCAGCTACCCAATAAATATTGGTTGAATTGAAGGGACTGCATCAAAGATGAGAAATCAAGGCTGAAGAGGTAAATACATATACACCTAGTGGCCATAAAGACTGGAAACAGCAGATAAAGAGTGGAAACACACACACATACATATATATTGATATTATACATATAATAAATGGTTTATTGATATGATAATACATGATGTGTTCAGTGGCATTCCATGATATGTTTAATGTGTTGTTCCTCGTTAGCTATGTATAATTCAGTGCACTATGAAAAATTGCAATGATCGTGGTATATTAATGTGGTCTTTTCATTAACCCCTACACATCCATCTGTGGTTCTTTGCTTTAGATGATTTGCATCTCAGAAGTAATCAGGGGTGTTCAATCTGTAAAAAAATAAAACATTATCTAGGTTTTTAAACTTTGTGGTCAAAATGTATATATGCACTGCATAGGCAAAATGTGCTTTTTGGGGAACAATTAGAAGCATCAAAGTCCTGTTATTTTACCAAAAACAACTTAGATTCTCCTACTATTATATATTTATCATTTAACACTTTTTTTTTCTTTGATAATTCATCTAGGGAATTGATGAGTGAGTTAAGAAATGACTCTCTCCCTTTGCTGCCTCAATGTCATATTTGTATGATTCTTTGAACCACTTGGGAAAAGTCATTTGAAAAATATGTCATGGAAAAACAAACAAAGCAAACAGATGAATAGCTGATCACTAGAACATTTGTTCAGTTATGTGCCTTGAGGCAAGTCTATGCCAAAGAACATGACATCACCGAAGCGCTGTCACTGATTTTCATCAGTCATGCTTTTCAAATGTCTCTAATTGTCCCTTCTTCACTGTTCTTTTTGCTACCATCCCTCTCAAGATTTTCATCGTCTCAAACTAGGGTTTTGCAAAAGTCTGCAGGTTATCTCCCACTGGCTTCTCTCTTCTCCCTTTGAAATACCCTGCATAATATTCTGACCCAATCTCTACTACTACCAGAACCCTTTTCACTGTATCATTTTTCTGTTAAAAACACCCCCCCCAATTACAATATTTTTATTTTGAAAAACACAAATCACAAAACATCAAGTACTGTATGATCCTGATTTGGTTGAAAACAGAAAACCCCAACCCACAGACATACATGTATACATTTACATCCACTGTATTACGTACATATCCATTGTATTGGTTTCCTATTGCTGCTGTAACAAATTACCATAAACTCAGTTACTTTAAACAACACAAAGTTATTAACTTAAAGTGTTGGAGATCAGAAGTCCAAAATCAGTCTCAGCTGGCTAAAATCAAGGTGTGGACAGAGCTGCATCCCTTCTGGACGCTCTGGGGAGAATCTATTTTTATTTAGCCTTTTTTAGCTTCTACAGGCTGCCTGCATTCCTTAGCTCATGGACCCATCCTCCATCTTCAAAGCCAGCAGAATAGCATCTTTCTAATCTCTCTCTCTTTCTGATACTAACCCTCCTGCCTCCCTTTTATAAGCACCATTATGATTACATTGAGCCCATCTAGATAATTCAGAAACATTTTTCCATCTCAATATCCTTAATTTCATGACATCTGCAAATCTTTTTTGCCATGTAAAGTAACATATTCACAAGTTCTGGGAATTAGTACGTGGATATCTTTTTTGGGGGGTGGCATTATTCTGTCTAACCCAGATGTTAACAGGTTGATTATCTCTACATTAAGAACTTCAAGTGATTTTAATTTGTACTTCATTGTGCTTGATCAATATATCCCCAGTTTTCAAAAGAATCTTGCATTACTTTTTTATTCATAGAGAATGATGACAGAAACAGTAAATGTCACTATACAGGACACTTGTTATTTCCTGCCCTGTCCTCTTTTCTTCTTCTGGAGATACGATCTTTCTTTGGGAACTACTCCTCCCAACACAGCCTCCAACTCAACTGTGCAGCTCTAAGGATTGCAACCAACCATGGTACCTCTTTACCTGGGTTACAGGTGAGAGCATGTGATCCTACTGGGATAACCAGAGGCAGTTCCAGTATTTTTTTTTTTTGTTCTTCTTTTCTTTTACCTAGAATTAGGAGAAAAAGTCAGTTCTTCTCTGATGGGAAAGGCAAACAAGAAAATTTTGGTGACTATGATTCTAATATCATAGAAACATGAGAGCAAAGCAGAGATGAGGAAAACAGACAGGGTAAATCCTAATTTACCATCCAAAATGGTATTTGCATCCTTGGTTGGAGGTGTCTGAGGACCGGAGAGCTGTATTCGTCTCCTTACCTAGGTTTGGATCTATAAGTCACTAGATTTCTCCTTCTGCCAAGACTGGCTGTTTCTACCACTGGTAACAAGAGTTGGGTTAAAATAGTTAGGAATGTTTTTAAGCCTACAACAATTCCCTGTTGCCTGTTACTGTCTCAAATTAGCTCCTCTGTCTGACTTCAAAGCTGTTCACCAGCCCCCACTGTCTCTGCCCCACTTCTCAATATGGCTTCGCTCTGGCTGGCCTTCTCATCTTTCCTTACTCACTTTATGATGTTTGCTTTTGTGGCTTTGCACTTGTTGTTTTCCTTGTCTGCACTGTTTTCACCTCCCGTCCCTTTCCATCCAAATTCTGTCCAACCTTCCCAGCTACTTCTAGGAAACTCCATGAAATACCCCCCAAATTAGCCAGGGAAGCCTTCCTTCTCTGAATGTTTATAACATGCAAGGTCTGCATTCAACACCTATGTCCACTTTTTATGGTTCAGGATGACTCCAGATAAATGATAAACCCCATGAGGACTAGAGCCATCTATGTTTTACAAGTAGAGCTAGCTGTTCATGTTGGTTGATTAAATTACACGTTAAGCAAAAGCTCAGCAATATTAAGGTGCAGTCCTTTTTGGAAGAAAGCACAGTGGACACAGAGAATATTTATGTTAGAAATGGTCCGGTACATTGGAGGACAGTTTCAGGACACTAAGTTCTCATCTTTATGTGTTTTCTCATCATTTCCATGAAGATAATTTAATTAGGGAAGTAAGACCTGATGGGAAAAGGTGAAGAAGCCAGAATCATTTAGCCATGAGAAAAGAAAAAATGGAAGGAGACCTAACAACAATCATGACATTAGTGAAAATTTGCTATCAGAAGGTAGGGTTCTCCCTCTCTGGGAGTTAAGACTGAGGCAGGGAATAAGCATATAATCACAAAATGAAATTTAGGTGTGCCTGGATAGGTTTTTCACCATAAGGATATCAAACAATGAAATGAATTCTGAACTTTGTAGAATGTATTTCTAAAGGCAAGGAGTTGAGTAAGATGACCACAAAAAATTCCTAATAACTGTAAGGGTCTATTTTATGAGACTAATCTTAAAGAGAGGAGAAAAAAATTTTTATGACATTTAAATATTATAGCTATGTATACAGATGCTTTTACTGTTTTCTCCATGGAAGGAGAATGTCTTGCTCCAAATACATACATGGATAAGTTAAAAACTTTGCCTGATTTATGCATCTGCCTTCTTCCAAGGGAAAACTTAACTATGTTCAGATGTAACTCTTTTCCTGCCTTTTTTTTTTTTTTGCCTCAAGTGGAAGTGTAAACTTAAAGTCCAAATCAGGTATTAAAACCTCTAGACAATATTCTCTACCTGGACAATGACACCCTTCTCCCAATAATTCCAACATGAACACAAAACAGAGTCCAATTCTGTATAGAACTGTCCATCAGGAACAGAAAAGCACCAACGATATACCCATCGCCAGGCTAAAAAGTGATTCCGGGGGAGGGAGGAGTGAGTAGGAACACAGGGCATTTTTAGGGAGGTATAACTATTCTGTATGATACTATAATGGTGGATACATGTCATTATACATTTGTCAAAACCCATATGATGTATAATACAAAGAGTAAATCCTAACGTAAACTACGGACTTTAGTTAACTATAATGCGTCAAGGGACTTCCCTAGTGGTCCAGTGGTGAAGACTCTGTTCTCAACGCAGGGAGCCCGGGTTCACTAGATCCCGCATACCTCAACCAAAGATCCCAAACGTTGCAACTAAGACCCGGTGCAGCCAAATAATAAATATTTTTAAAAACCCAATAATGCATCAATATGGATTGTAACAAAAGTACCACACTAATGCGAGATGTTAATAATAAGGCAATGGGCAGTGGGGAGCTGGTAAAGGAGAATGTATGGGAATTCTGTACCTTACAATTAAACTTTCTGTAAGCCTAAAACTGCTCTTAAAAATAGCCTCATTAGGGCTTCCCTGGTGGCGCAGTGGTTGAGAGTCCGCCTGTTGATACAGGGGACACGGGTTCGGACCTCGGTCCGGGAAGATCCCACATGCCGTGGAGCGGCTGGGCCCGTGAGCCATGGCTGCTGAGCCTGTGCGTCCGGAGCCTGTGCTCCACAACGGGAGAGGCCACAAACAGTGAGAGGCCCATGTACTCAAAAAAAAAAAAAAAAAAAAAAAAAGCCCCATTAAAACAAAAGATTCCAAACAGAAAAATCCTCTAAGGATCATAGTCTCATTGAAAATAAATTAAATTTGAAGCCATGAACATTGTTTTGTGGCTTTATTTACTCACTATAAACCAATATTAGGGAGAATACCTAACTGTCCTCCATAAGTAACTGAAAGTACTTGGAACAAATTTCCCCTTTCCTTTTCTATATCAGCAATCCATTTCGGCCTTAATTTTGAAGAAGCAAAAAAAAAAAAAAAGCCATACTGGCATCAATGCTTCCCTTCATGGATGAAAGTAGTTAGTATTTTTATTCACTCGTCTCATCATTACTCTGTATTTTAGAAATTGAACAAACAATGGGGATGCCAGTCTTCCAGAAAGTATAATTCCTTTCCAAACCCTTTCTCTTATGGCCTTTCCAGCCTAGTGCAGAAGTTGGGCACTGAGTATTATTAAAGGCAAGTAAAAGGGTATGTGGGAACACATAACAGGGAATGTGCTCAGGGAACAAATGCTGTCTGAGCTCAGGGAACAAATGAGTAAGAGGAAGGAAATACTTATTTGAATGAATGGGGAAGATTTGAGCAATGATATAGGATTGTATATTTAAACGCACATTGGTACACCAAATGCTTCCTATGTATTTTTCAAGATCACATTCTCAAATGAACACAGCTAGTTCTTATGTATGGCTCACCACAGTAAGCACAACTGGGTTTTTTCTGAAGAATATCAGCTGTTGGTGGAAGGGATCACTACCCTTTTTCAGTAGGAGGAGGCGGTGTATCTTCCTTTCTGTGCTTTTTAGCAGCCATATTCAATTGTTCTGGCTATAAATCTTAGTCCTCAAACTAATGTGCAAAAATATCACATTTCTTTGCTTTCTTGAATTAATTTTGACTTGGAGTCTCCCTTTCCACAATGTAAGAAATTCAACCTCATTCATTCCTTGGGCTCCCCTCCCCCATGGTTCCCTACCCCCTGCCAAGGAAGTACAGAGGCCTCACATAGCCTCCAAGCCCTGGGGAGGTCCCTTCCGTCATCCGCCCCTGCTGGGTTCTGTGGACTCGCCCACTGCCTTAGTTCGGAGTCCTTCAGATTCAGGACTTTGTTGCTTTCATTAGACCCTTGGGTACTTGAGTCTTTGATAAGCTGGAAATGTGTGGTCACATCCTCAGGCTACTCAAAGGGAAAAGAGAGCAGAGTGCACAGACATTTCTCATTTTCCTCAAGGAAAATGCCTTTTCCCTTCAGAGGCAAACCCACTTCTCTTTTTCCTTCAGGAAATCCAGCAGAGACTTCTGGAGGGGTTTGGCGCTTGCAAATACCAACAAGGGAAGTATCTTGCAGGCAACTTCTGTTTTCCTCCTTTGGACATGTGAATACTCCCTCGAGGCAAAGAAGCATGGGGCCTTACTACCTTTCTGAATTTAGGATAGGATGTGAAAAGAGGAAAATACTCTAGGAGGCCATAAACAAATATCTTGAAAGCCTCATCCTCCCACAGCGTCAGATTGCCCAGGCTTGCTTAGCTGACTGAGAATTTTTTGCCTGAAGCCTTAGTGCAAAAGCACTTGGTATCAGTCAGACATTCTGATTGAGAAGGAAAAGTCCAAGATCAGAGACATGAGGAAAAGAAATGCATGGAATACATTCCATTGTTCACGTTTACTAATATCACGTTTACTAATACAATACTTTTTTCCTACTGGCTTACTAATACCAGTAGGAAAAATGTTAGAAGTATGAGCACCTGTAATATAGGCCAGTTGATAAAATTAGGAAATTTCAGTAGTAATTTTGTCCTTGGAGAGCTTGATTCTCCCTTAAAAAATGTTGATGACAATGTAATTTAGATAGTTACAATTACATTGCAAGAAGAATCACTGTGTGATTTGTAGGAAGTCTCCTCTCATTTACGTTTAACTCATTCATTGATTTTTTTTCTCCAAAATAATTTGGTAAAGAGAAAGGCAAATCACTACCAGTAGTTTCTTCACTGATGTATTTGCAACCTCTGTGATAACTTTTACTGTATAATTACTGTTTGTTTGTTTGTTTGTTTTCCCAGAAACGCACAAGTTGACAAAGGGAAACATAGGTTTCCATTTTGTCTGGAGATTTCATAGTATCCCTTCCTCTGCTCCACTTTTGGGTACATTTATGCCTGTGATGGCAATGCTAAGTAAAAGTTCTAATTAGAATATCATGGTAATGTAGAATGAGTAGTATGTGTGTGTGTGTGTGTGTGTGTGTGTGTGTGTGTGTATGTATATATATATATACACTCCAGAGATTCTTTGCTGTTACCACAACAAATAATGGGAAACCACAAGGGCCTCTCATGCATTTTTGTATTTGAAGGGCTATCCATGTAGAATATTTGTCAAAACTCTAAGTGAAAGATTTTTTCCTCAATATTTTTTTACCGTCTTTCCTATTTATATTTTATGCTTTTATTTGTGTAACAAAAACGTTCTTTCCTTTAAGTATTGTCCAAAGGGATCTTTAATTAAATATCAGTGCTTGTTTAGAATGTTCCTTAGCTAGATCATATTTCTTTACACTTATTCTAGAGGAAGAGACGTGCACCTGCCACTGATAATCCACGTCTCTATATCATGGTTCATAGAATCAGGGACATGAAAACTGCATGCATGGAAGGCCAACCAAAAAAGTTATTAGCTCTCAGGGTAATGTGGGGATGTGTGCCTGTTTCTTTCCTTAAGACTCCAAGAAGGGGGAGAAAAAACTTTTTCCTCCAGCATTCTCTAAGCCGTAGAGCAACTGAAGAACAAATCATCTGCATGCCGATTTTTATCACATAGAAATGTCTACTCCTAGAGTGTCATACAGAACAAAGAATTATCATAGATGATTCCCTTTGGATTTGTGGCTTTGCCTGAACTTCTCTCACTCTAATCCAGGTCTACCTAGACCTGGATATTCATTCAGAAAAAAGAAAGCTTTTATTGAGGGCTTACCGTGTGTTGGGTATATTCCTAGAAACATAAAAGCAAAGGCAGTCTAGGACAGAAATGCTGAATTGTCCCTGTGGCTGGGTCAGGATGGGAGCTCAGCTCTACCACCTAGCTGGGCTTGAGGGGTGAACATGGGGGGCTCAGAGTTTCAGGCCAAGCATCTGGCATCGAGTGGGTGCTTGGAGAATGAGGCCAGCTAAGGAGATGATGGGAAGCTATTCAGCCAGATAGTCTCCTGAGAGTGACAGCCATGAGTCATGTCAGAGTGATGAGCAGAACCCCGGGGACGTAGTCAGCAGAAGGGAGGCCTGGAAATAGATTGCACTGACACGGTTATGGGTCTAGGTTTTGAGGCGCTATTCTAGTTCTAAAGAAGACAAGAGCAAGATGGATCCCAGGTCTAGAATAACCAGAGTGGTAACTACAAAAGATACGGCTGCTTGCCACCACAAAGCATCCCCAGCTTCCCTCCCTGGCAGTCAGGGGTGGCCATGTGATCCAATTCCAAAGCAAGACATATTATGGGATGTCTGCTGGGACTAAGGGGCAGGCTGTTGGGAAATATTTTGCTTTCCTGATCATTAGGGCTAAGCACTACTGACAAGAACCATTTCTTTCTTTTGTTTTCCAGCCTAGAATAGAAGCATGCTGCATGCTGCATCCGTATATAACGATCAAAGGCAACATGCTAAGGACGGTAGAACAAGAAGGGAGAACAGGCTGGGTCTTTGATATTGTGCAGCTACTGTCCCAACCCTAAGTGTCCTGCGTCCAGATTGCTTGTAATTGAAACAAATAAACAAAAACAGATAAACAAAACACACTTGTTTGATTAAACCACCGTTGGGATTTCTGTTGCTTACATATTTTGAACTATATGAAATACACATAGTCAAACACATGCTGAACTGAAATAGAAACCAAGGTGGACACTTCATGGAAAATAAGTGGTGGAGGTGAGGATTTAGCTATTGAAGTGGCGGTAAGAGATGGGAGATGGCGTACAGGGAATGAAGTCAAAACTCAGTGATGAGAACAAGGGAATGTGTTCAGACAGCATCACTGGCTGAAGGCTGGTTTTTAGGCTTCTTGAATTCCCCACAGCCAGAAGCAGGATTGGACTCAGAACCTAGGAGGGGGACAAGGAGGTTAGATTAGGGCATGGAAAGTTTTGGGGAGCAAGGAGACAGAAAGTATCAAAGTCTATGTCCTTCATTGTCAAATTCTTCTTAAAATTTCATCCGTTTATTTAAGAGTTCCAAGACAATGTCTCATATCATATAAACCAAAAAAGTAAACACTATTTTGCCAGAGTTATTCTTAGAAAATCACAAAGTTTATTCCCTCATTGATAAGTTGGTCAAAATGTCTATTAACATGATTGATCTAAATTACAAAAATGAGAGTCCAGAGATCTTATAGGACTATTACCTATGAAGTCTATCTTACAAGGCGAACACCTATGAAGACTTTATTTCAGTATAAAAAGTATAACAATAATATAAATGTAATATTTTTTTGAATTTTTGCATTAAATGTAGTATTATATTAGCAAGTGAAATGAGTCACATTTAAAGGTGGTTAAAACATGTATTATTAAAAAGTAGAAATAGAGAAGGTGTAAGTTGTAGGGAAACCAGACTTGTTGCCTGAATATATAATTAATTTCTAACTGGAATTAGAGAAAACATTCTGGGAATCCAAGATCTACATCTGGGAGTCTTGGGGAAAAAGAAGGGAAGGGGTAAGTGTAGGATTGAAAGGTGAGAACATAGCTGTTCTAGAGGGAGCAGGGAGTTATGCTCTAGGAGACAGAGGGACCCTAAGGACAGACTGGGCTCCCTCCTGGACATTAGTGGTGAAAATGAGACTCTTGCTTCTCTGACCCTGTTATCTTCTGGGAATAGAATTCCAGGAGCTAGAGTCTAACATCATTCCCCAAGAGAGCAAAAAGACATTCCGGAGGGGGAGAAAGTAATCATAGCTGACATCTCCCTATTCTCTGACTGGCAGGAAGGTGGCTAGGAAATAGTGCCAAGCACAGTTTTACAGGTAGGAGCAGAGCAGTAGCATCTTAGGTGAGTTCAGGTGAGGGGTAAGGCAGCAGGAGGCATAAAGATTACCTGAAGTCAGGTCAGGTATATGTTGAATATAACGGTGGTTTTAGAGTTTAACTGTGGGTTGGGGCAGATGTCTGCTCGCCTGACTTTGGATATTCCTGATGTCAAATTTCCAGGCTCACCGAACAAAAGCACTGGTCCACTGGATTACATAGCACAACATCTGGAAAGAGTTTGATCCACTGGATAGAGCCTGGGGTGTGAATTGCCTTTAACAAAGTGTAAGGTCCAACTGAGGTCCCATTCTTAGGAAGCCTGAACTCATTGTCAACTTTGCACTGATGCAGAGTCATTTTGCTGTTCAAAAGACCCTACTCTTTGATTTCAGACTTGGTTCCTAAGGCTGTTTCCCTAAGAAATTTCAGCCAATGGACCAAATGGCTGATTCCTTCTAAGAAATCTGATCAGGGGACTTCCCTGGTTGCACAGTGGTTAAGAATCTGCCTGCCAACGCAGGGGACACGGGTTCGAGCCCTGGTCCGGGAAGATCTCACATGCTGCAGAGCACCTAAGCCCGTGTGCCACAACTACTGAGCCTGCGCTCTAGAGCCTGCGCACCACAACTACTGAAGCCCACATGCCACAACTATGGAGCCCATGTGCCACAACTACTGAAGCCTGCGCGCCTAGGGCCCATGCTCCACAACAAGAGAAGCCACAGCAATAAGAAGCTCGCGCACTGCAGCAAACCCCCGCTCAACACAATTAGAGAAAGCCTGTGCGTAGCAACAAAGACCAAATGCAGTCATAAATAAATAACTAAATAAATTTATAAAAAATAAGAAAGAAAGAAATCTGATCAGGAGCAAGAATAATGAGGGAGGCCTCAGTTTCTGGCCTGGCTTGGGGCTACATCGAAGTGATCCCCTTTCTCAGGGAGACAGAGTAATTTTGTTGAGGAGGTCTGTCCTCCACTTACTAGGGGAAATCCCAACAGGGGCTCTGCCATACTGAACATACATATGGGAAAATAACTAATCCTTCACTTAGGGTGGGCATAGGTGAATCTAGAGCCTCCCTGACCCCACAGAGATCTCTTTACCTGCTTGATTATGCCTGAAATTTCTTTTCTTGACAAGTCCTTTCATGGACAATTAGAGATAAGAGACAAATGCCTAGTTGAAGAGATACACTGACTGAAACTCGTTCATACCAGGGTAATAGGCAATTAATCCACAAGACTAAGTGACTGATTTGAGGGAAGCTACTGGGTCCTTGGAGTGGGTCATGAGGTGGAGAGGGGCCTGCATGGAGCAGGACGACTTAGATGAGTCTTTTTTAAGAGGGGAAGGTGGGGAATTTTAAAGGCAAATGTCAATTATTCCACTGAAGAATACTGCTTTTCAATTGAACAATGCACACTTCTCATTATGGAGAAAGATGAGTGTGAATGTTTGTGTGCTTCCAGCTTCACTATAAAGCAGTTTCATTCTAGACAAAATAGTTTCCACAGGAAGCTGTTATTTAACATCTTAGTTACTATTTCTATGAATTAGAATACAATGATGACAACACAAATGTACATATGAGCAGAGGTTACTCGTGATAGAAACACACAAAATGCTCGAATCCAGGTGATTCACCCAAACTGTTGGTGGATTCTCTTTCTCAACTAGCAAGAGGATGAAATTCTATCATCCCTCCTCATATTTGTGATACCTTGTCTCCATTTACTTTTACTTCTTAGGAGTTCCCTCACCTCTAAAGCCAACTCAGGAGTTTTTATTTTCCATTTGAATCTCTGAGTAAATGATTTTTAAAATATTGCCTTAAGTATTTATTTTACCAGAAAATTATTGCATTATGAATCTGCATTATGAATTTAATGTGCAAAAGTTTGAGTGTTCTGTATGAATTAAGTTGGAATTTGGCTGATATTATTTTCCCTACTGTACATTCAACATATGCTGTGGGTATGTTAAAAACATAAAAATATGTTTTTATAGCTAGAAAAAACTGTTAGAGGCCATTTTTGTCAACATCGAATGTTTGTTTTTAGAGTCTAGAAAAGAATTCTGTGATCCTTGAATCATTTAAAGTCACATTTAACCACTTTCACCGATGGACAGGTCATCCAAAATGAAAATAAATAAGGAAACACAAGCTTTAAATGACACATTAAACAAGATGGACTTAATTGATACTTATAGGACATTCCATCCAAAAACAACAGAATACACTTTCTTCTCAAGTGCTCATGGAACATTCTCCAGGATAGATCATATCTTGGGTCACAAATCAAGCCTTGGTAAATTTAAGAAAATTGAGGTCATATCAAGTATCTTTTCTAACCACAATGCTGTGAGACTACATAACAATCACAGGAAAAAAAACTGTAAAAAACACAAACACATGGAGGCTAAACAATATGCTACTAAATAACCAAGAAATCATTGAAGAAATCAAAGAGGAGATCAAAAAATACCTAAAACAAATGACAAGGAAAACACAATGACCCAAAACCTATGGGATTCAGCAAAAGCAGTTCTAAGAGGGAAGTTTATAGCAATACAATCCTACCTCAAGAAACAAGAAACATCTCAAATAAACAACCTAACCTTACACCTAAAGCAATTAGAGAAAGAAGAACAAAAAAAACCCCAAAGCTAGCAGAAAGAAAGAAATCATAAAGATCAGATCAGATCAGAAATAAATGAAAATGAAATGAAGGAAACAATAGCAAAGATCAATAAAACTAAAAGCTGATTCTTTGAGAAGATAAACAAAATTGACAAACCATTAGCCAGACTCATCAAAAAAAAAAGGGAGAAGACTCAAATCAATAGAATTAGAAATGAAAAAAGAGAAGTAACAACTGACACTGCAGAAATCCAAAGATCATGAGAGATTACTACAAGCAACTCTATGCCAATAAAATGGACAACCTGGAAGAAATGGACAAATTTTTAGAAAAGCGCAACCTTCTAAAACTGAACCAGGAAGAAATAGAAAATATAAACAGACCAATCACAAGCACTGAAATTGAAACTGTGATTAAAAATCTTCCAGCAAACAAAAGCCCAGGACCAGATGGCTTCACAGGCGAATTCTATCAAACATTTAGAGAAGAGCTAAAACCTATCCTTCTCAAACTCTTCCAAAATATAGCAGAGGGAGGAACACTCCCAAACTCATTCTATGAGGCCACCATCACCCTGATACCAAAGCTAGACAAAGATTTCACAAAGAAAGAAAACTACAGGCCAATATCACTGATGAACATAGATGCAAAAATCCTCAACAAAACACTAGCAAACAGAATCCAACAGCACATTAAAAAGGTCATACACCACGATCAAGTAGGGTTTATCCCAGGAATGCAAGGATTCTTCAATATATGGAAATCAATCAATGTGATAAACCATATTAACAAATAGAAGGAGAAAAACCAAACAATAATCTCAGTAGATGCAGAAAAAGCTTTGGACAAAATTCAACACCTATTTATGATAAAAACTTTCCAGAAAGTTGGCAAAAATGAAACCTATCTCAACATAATAAAGGCCATATATGACAAACCCACAGCCAACATCATTCTCAATGGTCAAAAACTGAAACCTTTTCCTCTAAGATCAGGAACAAGACAAGGTTTCCCACCCTCACCACTATTACTCAACATAGTTTTGGAAGTTTTAGCCACAGCAGTCAGAGAAGAAAAAGAAACAAAAGGAATCCAAATTGGAAAAGAAGAAGTAAAGCTGTCACTGTTGGCAGATGACATGATACTATACATACAGAATCCCAAATATACTACCAGAAAACTACTAGAGCTAAACAATGAATTGGGTAGAGTAGAAGCATACAAAATTAATGCACAGAAATCTCTTGCATTCTTATACACTAATGATGAAAATCTGAAAGAGAAATTAAGAAACACTCCCAATTACCATTGCAACAAAAAGAATAAAATATCTAGGAATAAACCTACCTAAGGAGACAAAAGAGCTGTATGCAGAAAACTATAAGACACTGATGAAAGAAATTAAAGATGATACAAACAGATGGAGAGATATACCATGTTCTTGGACTGGAAGAATCAACATTGTGAAAATGACTATACTACCCAAAGCAACCTACAGATTCAATGCAAACTACCTATCAAACTACAAATGGCATTTTTCACAGAAGTAGAACAAAAAAATTCACAATTTGTATGGAAACACAAAAGACCCCAAATAGCCAAAGCAATTTGAGAAAGAAAAGCAGAGCTGGAGGAATCAGGTTCCCTGACTTCAGGCTATATTACAAAGCTACTGTAATCAAGACTGTATGGTATTAGCACAAAGACAGAAATAGAGATCAATGGAATAGGAGAGAAAGCCCAGAAATAAACCCACGCACATATGGTCACCTTATCTTTGATAAGGAGGCAAGAATATACAATGGAGAAAAGACAGCCTCTTCAATAAGTGGTGCTGCGAAAACTGAACAGCTACCTGTAAAAGAATGAAATTAGAACATTTCTTAACAAAATACCCAAAAATAAATTCAAAATGGATTAAATACTTAAATGCAAGGCTGGACACTATAAAACTCTTAGAGGAATACATAGGCAGAACACTCTATGATATAAATCACAGCGAGATCCCTTTTGACCAACCTCCTAGAGAAATGGAAATAAAAACAAACAAATGAGACCTAATGAAACTTAAACATTTTTGCATGCCAAAGGAAACAATAAACATGACGAAAAGACAACTGTCAGAATGGGAGAAAATATTTGCAAACGAAGCAACTGACAAAGGACTAATCTCAAAATATATAAGCAAGCAGCTCATGCAGCTCAATATCAAAAAAAGAACCAGCCCAATCCAATAAGGGGCAGAAGACCTCAATAGACATTTCTCTAAAGAAGATATACAGACTGCCAAGAAACACATGAAAGGATGCTCAACACCATTAATCATTAGAGAAATGCAAATCAAAACTACAATGAGGTATCACCTCACACCAGTCAGAATGGCCATCATCAAAAAATCTACAAACGATAAATGCTGGTGAAGGTGTGGAGAAAAGGGAACCCTCTTGCACTGTTGGTGGGAATGTAAATTGATACAGCCCCTATGGAGAACAGTATGGAAGTTCCTTAAGAAACTAAAATTAGAACTACCATATGACCCAGCAATCCCACTACTGGGCATATACCCTGAGAAAACCACAATTCAAAAAGACACATGCATCCCAATGTTCACTGCAGCACTATTTACAATAGCCAGGACGTGGACACAACCTAAATGTCCATTGACAGATGAATGGGTAAAGAAGATGTGGCACATATTTACAATGGAATTTTACTCAGCCAGAAAAAGAAATGAAATTGAGTTATTTGTGGTGAGGTGGATGGACTTAGAATCTGTCATACAGAGTGAAGTAAGTCAGAAAGGGAAAAATAAATACTGTATACTAACCCGTATAAATGGAATCTTAATAAAAAAAAAAAAAGTGGTTCTGATGAACCTAGGGGCAGGACAGTTATAAAGATACAGACCTAGAGAATGGACTTGAGGACCTGGGGAGAGGGAAGGGTAAGCTGGGACGAAGTGAGAGAGTGGCATGGACTTATATATGCTACCAAATGTAAAATAGCTAGCTAGTGGGAAGCAGCCGCATAGCACAGGGAGATCAGCTCAGTGCTTTGTGTCCCCCTAGATGGGTGGGATAGGGAGGGTGGGAGGGAGATGCAAGAGGGAGAGGATATGGGGATATATGTGTGCATATAGCTGATTCACTTTGTTATACAGCAGAAACTAACACA
>NW_020172591.1:914740-919933 GCF_003031525.2 Neophocaena asiaeorientalis asiaeorientalis
TCAGCCAGAAAAAGAAATGAAATTGAGTTATTTGTGGTGAGGTGGATGGACTTAGAATCTGTCATACAGAGTGAAGTAAGTCAGAAAGGGAAAAATAAATACTGTATACTAACCCGTATAAATGGAATCTTAATAAAAAAAAAAAAAGTGGTTCTGATGAACCTAGGGGCAGGACAGTTATAAAGATACAGACCTAGAGAATGGACTTGAGGACCTGGGGAGAGGGAAGGGTAAGCTGGGACGAAGTGAGAGAGTGGCATGGACTTATATATGCTACCAAATGTAAAATAGCTAGCTAGTGGGAAGCAGCCGCATAGCACAGGGAGATCAGCTCAGTGCTTTGTGTCCCCCTAGATGGGTGGGATAGGGAGGGTGGGAGGGAGATGCAAGAGGGAGAGGATATGGGGATATATGTGTGCATATAGCTGATTCACTTTGTTATACAGCAGAAAGTAACACAACATTGTAAAGCAATTATACTCCAGTAAAGGTGTTAAATAAAAAATAATAATAAAGTCACATTTAAAAGTATGCTATGTGGAAGTTAAGGACAAGACAAAAGTAAAAGGAAAGAAATTATGAGAAAAGAGAATCGTAAAATAATTTTGTAGTATTTTTGCAATTAAAGTACATTTAGAGTACTGAAGAGAATGATAATTTGATTTTGTGAGAGGTCTGAAGTTAAGATTAAACATGTTTTTTTTTTTTTTCTTTTTTTTTGGTACGCGGGCCTCTCGCTGCTGTGGCCTCTCCCGTTGCGGAGCACAGGTTCCGGACGCGCAGGTTCAGCGGCCATGGCTCACGGGCCCAGCTGCTCCGCGGCATGTGGGATCTTGGCGGACCGGGGCACGAACCCGTGTCCCCTGCATCGGCAGGCGGACTCTCAACCACTGCGCCACCAAGGAAGCCCTAAGCATGTTTTTAAAAACTATTTTCAAGTGCTATGGCAGAGACGGCCAGCTGTCCATCAAAATCCCTTGTCCCTTTCGTGGTTAGAGCTGTGGTGAGAGCATAGCTGCTGAGCTAGGGTCTGGATTTCCCAGCCTCCTTTGCATCTAGTGGGGGGCCATGAGATAGTTCTGGCCAATGGAATGTGAGGAGTGACTTTTGTCACTTCAGGGCCAAGCCTTTAAAGAAGCAAGTATGCCTTTCTATCTGCAGTTTCCTCTTCCCTTTCTTCTTTGTCCTCCTCCATCTGGCTGGAGGCACATGACAATGGGGGCCTAATGGAGGTGAAGCCACAGATGAATTGAACCTGGGTCCCCAAGTCACCATCTAGAAGAAAGCTGTCTGCCAACCAGAAGCACTGCATGAACAAGAAATAGATCTCAAAATGTGTAATAGCTGCAAGATAGTGGGAATTTACTTGTTGACAGCACCTCCTGACATCCCAGCAATACAGGTACCCTTATTACTGTCATTTACTGGAAATTTCCAAAAAGAGATTCTTCTGGACTTACTTAAGTGAACAGATGAGACTCACTTGCAATTAGCAGAACTTTTGGACACAGATTTTTTTTTATTGTGGTGAAAAACACATAACGTGAATTTACCCTTTTAATTTTTTTTTTTTTTAGAAGATGTTGGGGGTAGGAGTTTATTAATTAATGAATTTATTTTTGCTGTGTTGGGTCTTCATTTCTGTGTGAGGGCTTTCTCTAGTTGTGGTGAGCGGAGGCCACCCCTCATCACGGTGCGCGGGCCTCTCACTGTTGCGGAGCACAGGATCCAGACGCGCAGGCTCGTAGTTGTGGCTCACGGGCCTAGTTGCTCTGCGGCATGTGGGATCCTCCCAGAGCAGGGCTCGAACCCATGTCCCCTGCATTAGCAGGCAGACTCTCAACCACTGCGCCGCCAGGGAAGCCCACCCTTTTAATTTTTAACTGTACATTAAAGAGTTGTTAACTGTATGCAGATTTTTGCACATCAGTTCACTAAAACTTTTTCATCTTGCATGACTGAAACAGTGTACCCATTGAACAAAAAATGGAGACTTTTTAAAAAGTCTTTAATAACTGTTTATGTTCTTGAGGTAAACTATTTTCTTGAAGTCTTAATTTCAGTACAAGCACAGCATAACATTTAACACGGTACAGCCCTTGTTATGTGCCAGGCACTGTTGTAAGTGTTTTTCTTTTTTTTTTTTACAGTTATTGCAAAATATTGGCTATAATTTCCGTGTTGTACAATACATCCTTGTAGCCTATCTTACACCCAGTAGTTTGTACTCTCCCTCCCCCTCTAAGTGCTTTTTATATAATATCGCAATCTGACAAAAATGTGCAAGACTTCTATTGAGGGAAAAGTAAAACTGTATTGAGAGGCAAAACTCCCTTTTATATTTCAAACTTAGGACTGATTATCACATATTTTAAATGAATGAATCTGTGCTAATGAATTTAATAGAAAGAAGGATATTTAACAGAATTATAAGAAGATTTATTGTAAATATGAATGTTCATTAAAATAGGTACAAAAACATGACATGTTTCTCATATTTCTGCTATTTTAATGCTTGTGGTGATAACTGCCCCGATTTTTCTCACCGAGATGCTTTCCTTAGCCTGGGCTGCCACAGTACTGTTAATGTTTCTGCCCTAGACCCAGGCACCGTGTTAAAAGAGTTGGTGAATGGAATGATTATAACCTAAGATCAGTCTTCATCCAGAAAGCATACCAAAGCGTTGCTAATGGACCTTCAACTAGAATAGGAGTTTTATCCTTTGCTGTGTTGACTCCAGCACTACTCTCCAGAGCTACAAATAAACACAGAAAAATACCAGGCTTGCCCTTACCTACGCGCAAAGAACCATTATCGTCATTTGGAGGACCCTTCAGATCATATAAAAACACTTACTGTGAATACACTACGACTGCTGTCGACTTGGTTACATTTTCCAAATCAGTCATGTGGGGTGGGAAACCTGCAACTCCACGGTTTAAATTTAGATAAAGTTCCCATATCAAATTCCCACACTCCCTCTTTATTTTAACCTCCCAGAATACTGTTCTCTTTAATCCTTTGCTGTCCTTCCTGCTTATCTGCTTTCATTTTTCTTATATCCTAATCCATTTTATAAGATCCGTTCAGGCTCCTATCAAGGCTAATGCTTTAGTTTCCTCCTGGCTCTCATCAATCTCCTCTTCTTTGGTCCTAACAGCTGGAATCCCCAAGCCCTCACTCTTAGGCTCAGTCCTACACTTATGTTTGGGAACAGCTCTCGGTCAGGTCTGGAGCAATTTAAAGAGCCCTAGGCCAGTATCTGGACAACTCAGGCTCATTCATTCTGTCTGATGATGTCATTAGAACATTTGCCAAGTACTTATTCAACACCTACCTCTGCTACCATTCATCCCCTACCATGTGCCAGGCACTGTGTAAAGCTATGGAGACACAACAAATACCAAGACATAGTCCTCGTCTTGAGAGTCTTTCAGTTTTGAAGCGAAGATGTACAAGTTAACCAGCAATCACAGTAGAGTGGTAAGTGCCATGACAAGCTCAAGGGCAGGATGCTGTGGGAGCCCCTAGGGGAGGCACCAACAGTGGGAACATAGTGCGGGTACAGAAGGGGGGGTCAGAAAAAAGCTTCCCAGAAGAGTTGATTTCTGTACCAAGATCTGAAGGATGACGAGTTACCTAAGTATGTCAGGAGAAGTGTGTGTGTGTGTGTGTGTGTGTGTTATCTACCTATCATCTATCTATCTATCATCTATCTGTTTATCATCTATCTATCATCTATCTATCTATCTATCTATCATCTATCATCTATCATCTATCTATCTATCTATCATCTATCTGTCTACCTATCTATCTATCTATATCTATCCATCCATCTATATATATATATGGAGAGAGAGACAGGCCAGAGGTTAAGCAGAGAATAGCATGTTCCAGGAACTCTAAGTAGCTCTGTTTGGCAGTATAACATAGTAGTTAAGATCATGATCTCAAAGCCAGACCACATAGGTTTGAATTCAGACTGCTGCTATGTCACCTTGGGCAAGACGCTTAGTCTCTTTCTGCCTCAGCTTCCTCATCCATAAAATAGAAATAATAATAGAACCTGCCTTATAGGATTGTTGTGAGGAATAATAATATGTTCAAGTACTTAGAATGATGCCGGGCATATTGCATAAGAATAAGGGTTTGCTATCATTTAGCTATAGTATGAAATGAAAGATAGGGAGTGGCCAAAGAAAACTCTTGTGTGCCATGGTAAGGAGTTTGGATTTTAAAAACATTTACTGAATTCCTGTTGCCCTCAGGATAAACAGGGCAATTATGCATCAAGTTGCCACTTTAAACAGACCACTCTGCTGCAGTGCAGACATCTACTTGGAGGGGTCCAGCGGGAAGAAGTCTGCTCTGCCTGCAGCCCCTGCTGGGAAGATGTTGAGCTTCTTGCTCCATCCTCTGCTCCACTGAGTGGCCACTGAGAAAGACCACTAGGGGAACAGGATGGGCTGGGGAAACGACGAGTTCACACGTGGTCTTTGAAGTGCTTGTGTAAATGTCTTTTGAGTAGCTGGCTATTCAATTCTGAAGACAAGATTTAGAAGTAGTCAGCATTACAAGGATACTTAAAGGTCTAGAAGTAGAGTTAAGATTATCCAGGGATGCTGAGTAGATGGAGAAAAAGAGAGGTTCCAAGAACACCGAGAAAGACCATCACTGAAGAGACATGAGTGAAAGAAGAGCCCTTGAAGGATATCGAGAAGGAGTAACTGGAGAGGCAGGAGAAAATCCAGAAGTGCCCAGTGTTATCTAAGCAAAAGGGGGACGTCACTTCAGAAAGCAGGAGCGATCAACAAATGCTGCTAAGAAAGTGCGTGAGACAAGAAGGGAAAAAACTCCATTTGTGACAGGGAGCACTTTGGTGAGAAGAGTTTTAGTGGAACGTTTGGCAGAAGCCAGGTTGCAGAGGACTGGGAGGTGAATGGGAGGTGAGGAATGGAGGAGAGTGAGTAGAATTCAGGTGGGAAGATTCAAGAGGATAGTGAGTTTGGGAAGCTAGTGGATTCAAGAAATTGAGAGGTAAAAAGGGTGAGATGGAGATGATAGGTAGAGACACCTGTGGAGTTGAAGGGTAAGCTGTTTAAATGCTGGTGGTAGAGAGCCAGCAGAGAAAGAAGATGATAGGGGTGGTAATTGGAGAGAGAGAGAGAGAGAGAGAGAGAGAGAGAGAGAGA
>NW_020172591.1:920103-928150 GCF_003031525.2 Neophocaena asiaeorientalis asiaeorientalis
CCTTGGGGCAGGAGGGAAAGAAACAGGATGGGTATGAATGCAGGAAGATGGAGGGACTGAAGCTGAGGGAATTCTCTTCTGTTACCATTGTCTTGGGAAGTAGGAGGCTTAGTCTTTGGTTCAGAGGGAGTGGGTCGGGGATGGAGTAGGAAGTTGGAGGAGAGTGAGGAAACTGAAAGAGTGAGAGGGCTCCCTGGGAGAACCTGTAGGCATGACTGATGTCTCTCTTTTTTTTTTTTTTTTTTGAGATCATGTTTTTTCCAGTGGTTTAACACAATAGAAGTTTTATTTTACGCTTATATAGCATTTCTGCTGGTGGAGCCCATATATTTTAACCACATCCAGTATGCACAGCAGTGTCTTTTCCCCCAGGAGTCCCCTGTAGCTTGAATATAGGAGTAGAGAAGACAGGATTGGGATTTTATTAAACAGGTGAAATGAAAGGAAATGGCAAAAGAGAATTGCAGGGCTTGGGTGAAGTGATGAACCATGGATGAAAATACAGAAGGCAGATTGTAGGAGGGATTTGCACCTGGCAGGGAGGGGGATGTGTGACCAAATAATGAGGATGCTAGTGCCTTGTGATGTGTCCCCCCAAGTAGTGCACAACCTGCATAGCCTTTTGTGGCAGCTCTGCGTGATAGGCATGATGAGGTTAGCTGTCCACGAGCTCTCCAAAACAAGGGCAGGAGGAAGAAGGAGAAAGAGGGGCCTAGATTTTCAGGATGGGGCTAATCATGGCCTAGACCGATTATCTGCTATGGGGACCCAAGTTTGTTCCCAAGCCCCTTATTGTGTATTGGAAACAATAATTGTCCTGGGTGCCCTAGGCCATGGGGTAGAGTTGGGTGAATGGAAGACCTCCAAATTTTGGTCCTAGTGTCTGAGCTTCCCCCTAGTTAATTACACTATATTTAAAGGATAATATGATACACATAAATAAATAGATATAATGTAATAAATATAATACATAATGTATGTAATGCATATCATATAATACAATAGCTATAATGTAATGTAAATAAGTGAATGTTACTTATAGTCGTTAGGCCCCTGACTTGTTCCCTTTTGCCCATGTCCTTGACTTGAGATACAACCCTCTTTGGGGTTAGCATTCTACCTTACTCTCTAGGACTCTTGGACCTGAACTTCTTGCTCTCGGTCCCAGCTCCCTAGCAGAGATTGGTACCTGCCAAGACCTTTCTGTTTCTGATGGCCATCTATCTCCAGCTCTGCTTCTAGTCTGCTCCTGGATTCTTTGGAGGAACACACAAACAGATATAACTGTTTGGTCATGTCCTCTGGAGCTCATACTTATTAATTCCCCTTAGTGATAACTGATCTTAAACATGTTTTATCACTGACAGACCTCATGCAAAATTTGATATTTCTAACAATCCGAAGCAGTTTGCTTAGTGCAAAGAACACTGGATTTAGAGTTAGAAAGTCTGCTTTAAATAGCACTTAACCTCTTGGGCTTAGTTTTCTCATCTGTAAAGTGGGGATGACAATTACCTATTTGATGGGTTTGTTGTTAGGATTAAATGAGATAATACATATAAAAGTTATTTGCAAAGGACTATAAAAATGTGATTTACTTTTCAGAATGGATAATTTACTGAGTGCAAGAAAACCATGATGGCAGCAATAAATAGGTACTTGAAGCATTATGGTCAGAGGTTCAAGTTTATTCTTCATTTTTTAGACAACACTCCTTCTTAGGCAGGGAACAGTAATGTTGATCCAAATTCAAATAACAAAACAACCTCACATTTTTCAAAGTTCAGTTCTTAGGAAGCTATAGTTCTCACGAAGCAGAAACTATTGAGTTTCTGCCTCCGCCCCTCCTCATTATAATTATATTTGCCATCTAAATTTTGGGGACAGTGGTGGTAAATTTCCCTCCAACTAGGATATGCATTTAATTGTGAGGGAGGTATATTAAACAAACAAAAAATCTTAAGTGCTTATTTCAAGGAAAGGCTATGTGTAAGAATCAGATTATTTTGGGCACTAAAATGTTTACTAGAAACAATTTAATTGCCCTACGCAAATCCTAATTTGAAAGTTAAGTGTGATTAGAAGAAAAAGAAAATATTCAGAAGAATGTAATCCTCTGAATTGGTGAATCTGTTTTTCATTGAAAGGGAATTAACACATTGCTATGGGAAGGCAGTATTCTTACCAAATATGCTGTTCTGTGTTTCTCAAACCCAGGGGATCTCCTATGGGATCTATCCTGTGACAGTACTCTATTTGAACAATTAGTCAACAGATTTCAACACAATGGAAACTGAAAAAACAGTATAAAAAGATCTGGAAAGCTTCTCACTATTCTGCCTTCTGAGATAAATGGTTTGTTATAAGGAAAAATAGCTCGTTCCTATTTCTGAAGCTACAAATGAAACCATGTGGGTTTTCATTAAAATCCAGGGACTTTCTTAGCACGGAAAGACATTAAAGAATCGCCCAGGGTAAAAGTCATATTGTCACTGATTCACTGCAATTAGCTAATTTGACTAACTCCTTTCCTGCTGAAGGAAGAAAAGCTCCCTGTGAGCTGGAGAGGACCTGAGAGGTCATCTTCTTGCAAATGAAGAATCTTAGGTAATTTTTGCAATTCAGAATAAAGGGGCTTGAATATTTATAATACCTCACTCTGAGGCATCATTCCTTGCTGTTCACATGCAGAGAGAATTGCTTTAGGTGTGCTTTTGTCTGACCTATTGAGTCAACCATTTCTTGTATATATAATTCTAATTATAGTAAAGAACAATGTCAATATTTAGTCATCTTTCTCCATTTGCAAGTAGAACTCTTAATCCTTACTTGAAAGAAAAAAAGCTTTCCCCTGCTCTGTTTGAAAATGCTAATATCCAATGTCTGTTTCTTTTCTGCAGTTATTTCCTGCAACATATTTCTAAACATCTGAATTTAAAATTATATCTTTGGGAAATGAAGATATTTCTTTTATTTATTTTCCAAACAATGAAACTGACTCAGAAAAATAGCCCTGGCACTAGGTGGAAAGCCCACTAGTTACAAAATCAGACATAATGTGTACAACCTTGAAGTTTGGAGCTGCCGGTGGAAGCTTATGCCATCAACCCCTCCAACTTAATCAAGTTCAAGTTTTTTGGCATCCCTGCTGGCTGTGCGACTTCAGTGAAGAAAGGCAAAGAAATGAGAGGAAGTGCTGGTAGCAGACAGCACTGTTCCCTATAATTCCCATCATTTGAGATTCATGCTTTTGAAGTCAAATATTTCATTCCAGGAAATGTTTAAAATTCAGAAGCTGCTGGTTGAAAGGCAACATTGGACCACTGTTTGCTATTAGCACCTCAGGGATAAGCAATTCATTCACTTTGGGTAACATTAGGAGACTTAAGAACAGGAGACCACTGCTATAGTAGAACACCCACTGTGGGACTAAGGACAAAACTCTAATTACCACTCTGCTAATAACTAGCTGTGTGAGCAAATCACTCCCCGCCCCTAGCCTCTCTCTCCACATTGGAGGAATGAGAGGATTGTTCAGCTCTAAATTTCTACAACTCTACTAAGGCAGAGAAGGCAGAGTGAGGTAGAACCGGGTAAGGGAACAATGAGTCTTGTTGTCCCTGACGTTTCTGTCCCTGCAAAGCCAGAGAACTTGAAGGCCAAGTGCTGAAGGAGCTTTCCAATTCTTGTTCAGCTCTGTGATCCTAGCTTGAGTTGTTGTCTCAGGTGGATGGTGGCTCTTAATCAGGGAGCAATGGCCCAGTGGTCAGATTTGCCCCACTTTGAGCCCCACCTAGCTGGGTTTGTTACTCACCTTTAAATTTTTTTTTTTTTTAGCATAGCTGTGAACCCACTGCTTAGTGACACTGCTCTTCACTTGGAGCATGAATAGCCCCAAACGACTCAGTTTTTTCTGTCCTATTGAACCCTAAGTCTCCGATTTACTCCCTCCTTTCTTTTCAGAATTGGTCAAAATTGCCTTTTAAAGAGAATGCATTGAAATGTACCAAGGCTGATTCTGATTCACTCAGGACCACTTTTAATGGTAGTGCCAGTTTATCTGACCTTCCCTCCCCCTTAAAAAAATCACCTAGCCTCTTACAAAATCCAGTTATTGCATTTTTTCTGACTTTTGGAAATCATTAGGTAAATGTGAGTAGACATGTTTTCTCACACTTCGTGTCATGGTCAGATAGAGGCCAGGTCTGTCATTCTTGTTTCCTTCTGTCCCTTCATTGATGTGCTCCATGGGAGAAAAGAGACACATCGGAATCTGTATTGGAATGGAGTTGTTCCTGATCAAAGCAGCAATAAGATAAATCAGATTTGCAGAGCTTGGAGAACTTTAGATCCAAGCTACCCCTGCTTTCAATTAAAAAGTAATAAGCAAACAAGGTAAATAATATGAATAAATGAAGAGGCTCTATAAGAACCCTTCCAGAAATTTTCAATTAATATAAACATATATATGCTTATTTTCTTTCTTCCTACCTCCCTCCTTCCCTCCTTCCCTCCCTTTTTCTCTCTTTCCTTTTCCTTTCTCTTTCCTTCTTTGTTTCTTTCCTTCTTTCTTCTTTTCTTTCTTTCTTTTTCTTTCTTTCTCTTTCCTTTTTCTCTTGATGGAAACCAAGAGATAGAGGCTCTCTGAGTCTCTCACCAGAGCCTGTTTTTATTTATTTATTTATATTTTTTCCAGGTTTATTGAGATATAATTGATGTACAACATTGAGTAAGTTTGAGGTATACAATGTATATGGTTTGATATATATATATACATATTGTGAAATGATTACCATAATAAGGTTAACACAACCACCACTTCCCATAGTTACATATTTTTTGTGTGTGTGGTGATAACTTTTAAAATCTACTCTCTTAACTTTCCATCTTTCTTTCTTTCATCTTTTCCTTCTTTTTACATAAACAAAGTCACAGTATTCATCCACTCCTGCTTTCTTTTCTATGATTGTACAATATATTTCATTGTTTGGGTATGCTGTAGTTTGTTGAACCAGTCCCCAGTTGAACATTTTAACTCTACTTTTTGATTTGTTAGTTGGATAAGTCCAACTTATATAAAAGAGACCACACTTTTTAGAGAAGTCTGCTTTATAAGATTAATTTGGGGTAGAAAGTGTCTTCTTCAGAGCAGAGACCACTTTTTGTGTTTCTTCACTAGTAGTAGGCAGGTCTCTGCAGGCAAAGCTGTCCTAATGCTGCCAAATCGACATGACACCTGGTACAGTCACTTGTATTACCTGTGTGTGGTGTTTGTTAATTAATGATAATTACTGTGTTTCATTTTAGAGGAAAGAAGTGAGTTACTGAGAGATTGAGCTGCAGGATGGTGGGAGTGGGCCAAGAGCCAACACTTGGCTGTTGAACTTGATCTTTATTCATTAAGTGTTTTTCATTATTTCAAGGACAGTTATTACCATTACCATTAAAACTGTTGGTTTCGAGCTAGTATGTATAAATCTAGATTAGAAGACTGATCTCCAGACACAAAAAAGTTTAAAACACAAGAGATGAAACGAGGTCCATGTTAAAAAGTCAGAAATGAACTATTATTATCAGTATTGTGATGTGAACTGAAATGCTAAAAATTACATTGTCATTAATTTATATAACAAAAATAATTGAAAACAGTACCTCACAGCATTGTTTTTCAGCATGAGCACAACTATAATTTAAAAAAATTTTTTTTGCGGTACGGGGTCCTCTCACTGTTGTGGCCTCTCCCGTTGCGGAGCACAGGCTCCGGACGCGCAGGCTCAGCGGCCACGGCTCATGGGCCCAGCCGCTCCGCGACGCGAGGGATCTTCCCGGACCGGGGCACAAACCCGCGCCCCCTGCATCGGCAGGCCTCTCAGCCACTGCACCACCAGGGAAGCCTCCCACAACTACAATTTTATGCAGGATAATTCTCTATTCTTAAGTGCCTCTTCTGTAATTCTAGGAAGACGTGATTTGCAGTGCAGTGAGCAATGCCAATTACCTCGTTTCTCTTGTGGGCTGCAGCTAATGCTTGTCCTCACCATCCTTCTCACTAAGACGTGCAGCAGACATCAACCACCATTACTGCACAGGCTGTCTGCATCCTTAATTAGCAAATAACACACAGCAGAGCTTAGTGGCAGAGTAGACAATATTTTGCATTTAAAAAAATTGTGGTAAGAAGCAATCCCAAATAATTTGCACAATAGCTTGTGTACTGTGAGCCCAGGACACCACAAGGTCTTAGGGAGCCAAAACCATTTGTCTGATAAAATTTCAAGAATCTAACTGAACATACCCTGCTTGCCTAAGCAATTTGCAATTATGTTTTGGAGTACAAATAGGAACATTTTCAGGGTTATTCCTCATATTTTGACGGTAGCTTTCCAGGTTAATTTACCTTGCCATGGTTGCTTCATGCTGTTTCCTTGGCTGTTTATTTGGCACTTGATGTAATTAGCTGTTGATGGTTCCAGCACAATGAGAGATTACTACTGGATGGGAAAATACCACAACTTAGGTCTTATCATTGATTTTCTGCTTTGTTGTTTCATCATATCCTCAGGATTCATCTTGGCTATTACTGGGCAAGAGAGTGGTGGAAGTGATTCTGATTTAACGAAAATAAAGGCACTTCAAACTGCAGCAGGGAAGGAAAAGGGAGCTAACATTTATTGAGTACCTACTGTATTCCAGGTAGTACTCCAGGAGAACTGTCTTGTTTTATCCTTACAACACACCTTTGAGGTCTTTATTATTACCTCTATTTTACAAACTAAAAAATTGAAATTCAGATTATATAATTGCATAATGTCACACCACTCAAAAATAGTGGAGCCAGGGTTGGAATCCAAGTTTGTTTAACTCCTATAATTCTGCTTCTTCAAATGATGATAGTACTTTATATTTGTATACAGTTCTATAGTTTTTAACGTACTTTCCCATATGTTATTGCCTTAATTTTCCCACCAGCTCCATTTAGTATACGCTATTATAAAATTTTACAGATGGGGAAAATGAAGCTCAGGGAGGCTGTGACTTGCCCAAGGTCAAACACATAATAAATAGCAGGGCTAGGACTTGGAGACTTGTGAACGTAAGAGCATCACTTTTTCCATGACACTGCTAAAGACTCAGAGCTAACCAATTCCTATTTAGAAGAATGTAGGTTATTTTGCACTATGTTGTGTGTTTATTTATAACTCTATATTACTATATTCCATGCACTTGGGAAAATAATTTGTGAGAATCACAGCTTAAGACATAGATGTTGTTATACAGTTAAGGCCAAATGGTGAATTAGTGAATTAGAAAAGCTAGGCTAGGGACTTTCCTGGTGGTCCAGTGGCTAAGACTCCACGTTCCCAATGCAGGGGGCCTGGGCTGGATCCCTGGTCAGGGAACTAGATCCCACATGCCGCAACTAAGACCTGAAGCAGCCAAATAAATTAAAACAAAACAAAACAAAAACACTTAGGCTAAGAATACACATTTGTAGTTATGCATAAAAGTAGCAGAAGTTAGATCTGAGGTCAGGCGCAAGTTGAGGCATCTTCTTATTGAGACACTGATATGGCAGTTAGATACATTTCAGTCTTGTTTAATAAAGGACTCTCTTGCCCGAGAAGACAACTTATTAAAAAGTTGGAGTGAAGAGGGGAGGAAGTTGGGGGAGCAATAGGAATCTTTTTCTTAGTTAAGTTTTTAAACTCCCCAATCCCTTCTCTTTGACTCCCCCTGTCCCTCCAAAAGATGTTTACCTAATAAAAACATTGGCACTGAGATGTGAATGCCTTCTATCTTACCTTTTCAAAGAGAAACCTGTTAGCACAATTGGAATTCCAAGTGGTGGTAGGTCCCTGAGAGGTTCTTTTGAGTAGGGGTGGTTTCTGTTGCTCTATGATTGTCCCAGGAAGCCTCATCCCTAACCTTGCCCATAACCCCCCTCAAAATACTCTTTCAACATGCTTTCAGCAACAAATATTTATTGGGCACAGTTTTTAAAAAGTTTCTTATTATTCTTTTTTTTTTTTTTTTTTTTTTTGGCGGT
>NW_020172591.1:928186-1008868 GCF_003031525.2 Neophocaena asiaeorientalis asiaeorientalis
TTTTTTTTTTTTTTTTTTTTTTTTTTTTTTTTTTGGCGGTACGCGGGCCTCTCACTGTTGCGGAGCACAGGCTCCGGATGCGCAGGCTCAGCGGCCATGACTCACGGGCCCAGCCACTCCACGGCATGTGGGATCTTCCAGGACCGGGGCACGAACCCGTGTCCCCTGCATCGGCAGGCGGACTCTCAAACACTGCGCCACCAGGGAAGCCCTTATTATTCTTTTTATTGAGGTGTAGTTGATGTATAATATAGGTTTCAGGTGTGCAACATAGTGGTTCACAGTTTTTAAAGGTTATATTCTGTTTATAGTTATTACAAAATATTGGCTATATTCCCTGAGCTGTACAATATATCCTTGTAGCTTATTTTATACTTAGTAGTTTGTACCTCTTAATCCTCTACCCCTGGGACTTCCCTGGCAGTCCAGTGATTAAGACTTTGTGCTCCTAATGCAGGTGGCGCAGGTTCAATCCCTGGTCGGGGAACTAAGATCCCACATTCTGTGTGGTGCAGCCAAAAAAGAAAAAAATTAAAAAAAAAAAATCCTCTACCCCTATCTTGCCCCTCCCCACTTCCCTCTCTCCACTGGTAACCACTAGTTTGTTCTCTATAACTGTGAGTCTGTTTTTTTAATTTAATTTTATTAAAAAATTTTAAAATAAAATTTTAAAAGGTTACTTTCCATTTACAGTTACTATAAAATATTGGCTATATTCCCTGTGTTGTACAATACATCCTTGAGCCTATCTTATATGCAGTAGTGTATACGTCCTACTCCCCCACTCCTATGTTGCTTCCCCCGCCATTGGTAACCTCTAGTTTGTTCTCTATACCTGTGAGTCTGTTTCGTTTTTGTTATATTCACTAGACTGTTGTATATTTCAGATTCCACATATAAGTGATGTCATACAGTACTTTTTTTTAACTTTTATTTGCATTTATTTTTTGCAGCATTTATTCCTGGGCCATAAGTTTTTCTTTCTTCAATTTCTTCTGGGATATCTTTTTCTTCTGGGCAACCTCCTCTTCTGGTTTAGGAACAATCTTCTTTTTCAGTAGGGATCATCTCAATGTGGCACGGAGAGCTCATGTATGGGTAGATCCGACCATGAACTCTATAAGTCCTGTGCCGCATCCTGGGGACTTTGTTCACCTGGATATGCTCAATGACCAGAGAATCTACATCTAAGCCCTTAAGTTCAGCATTGCTCTCTGCATTTTTGAGCATATGCAGTAAAAATTCAGCACTCTTTTTGGGCCACAGACCCTGCGTCCAGCCTCACTGTTTGGCCTGGGCACACCTACCAACTCCACCATTGTAATGATGGAATGGCACACACTGCTTCTTTAAAGTGATATCTTTCTCATTCTTGGTGGCATACCCTTAATGGCCTGGGCTGTTTCATGAGTGTTCTTAAAGTGAACACGAAGATTTGAACCTCTCGACTTGCATGATTTTGTGGGATTTTCTGGGTCAAGTGAATAGCGAACCATTTCTAGAGGTCACCTGGAAACGAGTAAGTATAATTCTGTCAACATATTTACAGTAACTTACATGGTTTATGTACTAAACGCTGCCTGCAGCTGCTCAGAGAGTAGTTGTTTTCATGATTAATCCAAAGGTGTCCTAAGAAACG
Source organism: Neophocaena asiaeorientalis asiaeorientalis (assembly GCF_003031525.2). Lineage (NCBI taxonomy): Eukaryota > Metazoa > Chordata > Mammalia > Artiodactyla > Phocoenidae > Neophocaena > Neophocaena asiaeorientalis. The sequence continues at coordinate 929,826 of NW_020172591.1, forward strand.
CCATCATCACAGCCATCCTTCTATCCACTGTTTCTTCCCATGTGGAACTACCAGTGACTACAGCAGTGCTAACACTAGACTAGTGACACAGACATCATTCCTTTTACCCTCTCAGGCTGCTGACCAGAAAAGCTATCATACAGTATTTAGTAATATCATACAGTATTTGTCTTTCTCTGTCTGACTTATTTCACTTAGCATAATACTCTCCAAGTCCCTCCATGTTGTTATAAATAGCAAAATTTCATTCTTTTTATGGCTGAGTAGTATTTTACCATACACACACACACACACACACACACACACACACACACACACATATATACCACATCTTCTTTATATTTATCTGTTGATGGACACTTGCTTCCATACCTTGGCAATTGTAAATAATGCTGTTATGAACATTAGGGTGCATGTATCTTTTCAGATTCGTGTTTTTGGATATATACCCAGGAATGAAATTGCTGGGTCATATGGTAGTTCTATTTTTAGTCTTTTGAGAAACCTCCATACTGTTTGCCATAGTGGCTGCACCAATTTACATTCTCAATAACAGTGTATGAGGGTCCGCTTTTCTCCACATCCTCGCCAACATTTGTTACTTGTGTTCTTTTTCTTTTTCTTTTTTTTCTTTTTTCTTTTTTTTTTTTTTGCGGTACGCAGGCCTCTCACTGTTGTGGCCTCTCCCGTTGCGGAGCACAGGCTCCGGATGTGCAGGCTCAGCAGCCATGGCTCACAGGCCCAGCCGCTCTGCGGCATGTGGGATCCTCACGGACCGGGGCACAAACCCATGTCCCCTGCATCGGCAGGCAGACTCTCAACCACTGCGCCACCGGGGAAACCCTATTGTGTTCTTTTTGATTATAGTCATTCTGACTGGTGTGAGGTGCTAGCTCATTGTGGTTTTAATTTGCATTTCTCTGATGATTAATGATGTTGAGCATCTTTTCTTGTGCCTGTTGACCAAATATGCATCTTTTTTGGAGAAATGTCTATTTAGTTCTGCCCATTTTTTGATTGGGTTTTTTGTTTTTTGATATTAAGCTGTATGAGCTATTTGTATATTTTGGAAATTAAACACTTGTCAAGCCCATCATTTGCAAATATTTTCTCCCAGTCTGTAGTTTGTTTTTTTTGTTTTGTTTATGGTTTCCTTTGCTGTGCAAAAGCTTTTAAGTTTCATTAGGTCCCACTTGTTTATTTTTGTTTTTATTTCCATTACTGTAGGAGATGGGTCCAAAAAATATTGCTGTGATTTATGTCAAAAAGTGTTCTGCCTATGTTTTCCTCTAGGAGTTTTATAGTATCTGGTCTTACTTTTAGGGCTTTAATCCATTTTGAGTTTATTTTTGTATATGGTATTAGAGAGTGTTCTAATTTCATTCTTTTACATATAGCTGTCCAGTTTTCCCAGCACCACTTACTGAAGAGACTGTCTTTTCTTTATTGTATATTCTTGCCTCCTTTGTTGTAGATTAATTGACCATAAATGTGTGGGTTTATTTCTGGGCTTTCTAACGTGTGCCATTGATCTATGTGTCTGTTTTTGTGCCAGTACCATACTGTTTTGATTACTGAAGTTTTGTAGTATAATCTGAAGTCAGAGAGCATGATTCCTCTGGCTCTGTTCTTCTTTCTCAAATTGTTTTGGTTATTTGGGTTCTTTTGTGTTTCAATTCAAGTTGTAAAGTTCTTTGTTCTAGTTCTGTGAAAAATATATTGGGCACAATTTTTGACAGGCACTGTGCCACTAACACACTGGGGATGTGTTAGTGAGAAAAAAAAGACAAACTCTCTTACAGAATATAAGCTCAGGAAGGTAGGGACTATAATATATGGAGTTAGCATTGTTTTATCCAGCAACAACTCCCTTCTCACTTTGGCAAATGACTGTGTACTCCTTTGGACTCACTAAAAAGAGAGAACTAATAGCATGTAAATAATTGTCAGTTTGCAGATGGAATCACTGAAACCGCGAATAGAGTATCTGCAATGGATATTATGTTGCAGTACCTATTTCCTTCTTCTTCCTTCCCTCCCTCCCTCCCTCCCTCCCTCTTTTCCTCCCTTCCCTCCTTCCTTCCTTCCCTTCCTCCTTCTTTCCCTGCTTCTTTTCTTCCTTCCTTCCCTCTCTCCTTTCCTTCTTTCTCTTATTACCACTCAAATTATTCCTGAAAACTGAGATAAATTTACAGAAATTAGGCTCCAGGGAAGACCTTCACTTTGGGTCTAGCTACACAGCATAGACCTCACCCATTTACTAGCTCTGAGGTTCATTTGTTCTACCTGTCAAGTGAAGACAGTTAATAGTTACCTGAAAGAATGCACTACATGTACATAATAGGTGCTCAGTAAATGGAGCTATTATAATCCCAACTATTTAACTATTGAAACTATTTTACTATTAGAATTCTTCATTAAATAATTCATAACCTTTGTAATATTGGAGGTATTTTCTTAAGGCATTATTTCTATAAAGATGATGTTTATAATAATAATTCTGCAATGTATTACTTGCAGGACTTTATTTAGCATATTCATAGCTTAGATTGTTTTGATTGTCCTAGGTAGGTTCTTTCTATACCATTAGCAGGTCAGCTAAGTGGTTGAAAAGTCAATATGTATTTGTAACACATATAATACTGGCAAAATGTACACTTACACGACATAGGAAACTGGGTCTACCTCACCACCTTTGGTCTTGATCATTTTCTCCCCTCATGACACAGTACAATGTGGCCAAATGGTGTGGCTCAGCTGCACTCTCTCAAATACCCTATGTGGTCCACTGTGATATCTTAATACCCCCAAGTTCAAGGGCAGCAAATGTACCAGGTTTGGAGAGTGTCTGCAGAGATGCAAAACATCTATGTTGGTGGCCCTAATTCATTAAACTTTTTGCATGATTTAGAAAAAGAGAGAGATCCTATAGTACCCAAATCAAATTAAACTGAATCATAAGAAACAACTAAAATTTGTGGGCCATTCCCCAATAACTACACAGCTGTCAGGTGTGTTTGTAGGTTTTGCTGAGTCCAGTTTGGCTCTCAGACCCAATGTTTTGGCTCCCACATAAGTTAATTCTCATCAGAGGATGTGTTCTTATTAATTGAAAATGTTCTTTAAAAGGTGATATGCGTAAATGCAAGAAAAAAATCCCAAATGATTTTTCTATATGCTTTTTATAGTTCTTTGGGGAAACATGCTAAGTGTGACCATACAGTAAATATTACTAAATACAAACATTCCAAGTCTTTTTTTCCTTCCCAGTAAGATTTTACGTTTACTTAAATAATGCTGCTGTTGTTCGAAATAGGTTTAGAATAAGCTTCAGGGCCTTTAGCATTTTCTTTGAAATGTGCTTGGTTGTGGAAAATCTTCATCTTTCAAAGATGGATGTGATTTCCAAAAACCACCAACGGTCACTTGGAGCCAGTTCTGGGTAATCAAGCTGGATAATTCCACTTGAGGTTAAAACAAAACAAAATGTGGTAATTATGTTAAATTCTGATAAAAGATTACAATAGATGTGACATAGAAGGTGACTTTAAAAACAAATCAGTTCTAAAGCTCTAAAATAACTTTAGGCAATGCCAACATCATTGGAATTATGTTGCCTTCCAAGGTGACTGCTTTAAAAATCTAACTTCAGATTCTTTTGTGAAAATTGAGTTTTGTAACTTACTGGTGACACTTCATGCCAATGAGGTCTGACTCAGAAGAAAATTCCAAGAACTCAGGGACTGTGCTTTCGACAGTTAAGGTACATTTTTACTCAAGTGCTTAGTTTGATGCCAAACATTATGTGGCAACTGAATAAACAGTAGACAAGGGGGATGACTGGCTTTGACATCAATGGTCTTGATAATTTAAGAACACTTGGCAAGACATTAGTGACCATGGGCTGGCTGCTTCAGGATCGCTGGCATTGCCTTAGAATAGAAAGAGTAAAATTGCTACTTACTGGTAGTTTATTTTTTCTCTTTTACATGGCAAGTTATAAAACACACGCCTCACACTTGCTTTCAACAGAGCTTACGGAAATTGTGTCATGAAGCTGAAAAACAGCCACTGACAATGGATGAGCTTGGCACCCAGCAAACATGAAGTGGCTCATTTTGAGGAAAGAAAGTCACGAGAGGCCATGCTAATCATACCAATGACTATTAACCTCAGGGGAGAACTCAGAGATTGTTGACCTGCAGAGTACAGTCAAGCCACAGACAGTTTTCCATTCTCATTTATACTTTGGGAAGCATTTGTGCTTTTATTCCAAGGTATATTAATAGACCTCTACATGAAAAAATTGTACTCTAAATATATATATATATATAAAAGAGAATTCTCTGTGGAATTTTTCCTTAGAGAGTTTACATGTTAACAGGAGAAATCAAGATAGGCAGAGATAATTTAAAAATGCAAAGTAGAAAGTGATGTGAATTATTTGAGGGGTACAGATAAGTGAGATTTTGGCTGGAGGAAAGAGGGTCAAGGCTTGTGGAGGAAGTAGCATTGGAACTGAGATTTGAGAGTGAGATCAGAGCAGAAACATCAAATGTGCAGAGGCAAAAATCCAGAGATGGTGTAGGGGAGGAGTGAGTTGTTCAGTTGGCTGGAATGTGGGAGTGTGAAGAAAGACACGGCTTGCAAACAGGTAGGAGAAGTAGGTTGTAGGGAGTGGGGAAGAGTGAACAGATGAGTGATACTGTCTGAACTTTACTTCCTTAAAAACAATCCAGCAGCACAGTTTCAGGGAGAGATCTCTTTTCAGCTAATGTTCAACAATCTGCTCATGTCCAAACATTAGCTTGAGATGTTGTCAACGATTGTTAGATGTGAAACAAACTTGAGGTGTAAATACGTCTTCAAGTCTGTGGTTGTAGCATTCCTGATTGACTTAGTAAATTAAACTTTTCACACATGAATGGTGTTGGTGTATGGATGTTAGCATTACACTGTCCACTAGCCAGGCATCAAAAGAAAAAAAAAATTTACTGTTGAACTGGATGAAATGCTCTTGAAAATGCAGATTTGAGCATGAATTGCCTATTTTTTTTTCTGTAAAATGATGAATCTGGAAAAATCCTTAGAGCAGCGGTAGGAATCTATCAGTTTACCTGTTTATAGCCCTTTAAGTAAGAAGAGACCAGTGGAATGATTTGTTCAAATTTTCTTAAACCTCAGTGCGTGTCAGAGTGCAGGTTGATGCAAGCTTCTTTTCAGTTCCCCAGGCTATAACAAACCCAACATCTGCTCTCCTCCTATTGGTGGATGTAAAGCCATGCATCTGCCATTGGAATGCTGGCCAGGATGTCAGACAGCTCGACCACGTTACTTTCCATTATCCTGCCTCTTCTGTTATCAAACAAAACAAAGACCAGCCCCTAAACCTAAAACTTGTGATCTGTTCTCAGTTAACACCAAACCCAGAGTCGGTGAAGTGATCAGCAAAGACAGGAGCGTGGGCATCTTTACAACGCTGAGTCACCCTCAGAGGTGCATGCTTTCACTGAATTAACGTTGCAATGTTTTGAGTGTAGCTTTTAACAATACAGAGCTCTCATAACCGAGTGTGGGAGTAATAACAGAACAAGCAAATTATAGGGAACTAGAGAAGGGATTCCACTACTGAGGAAGCAGACCAAGGGAATAGCTTTTGCATGAGATGTGAATTTGGTTCCCCACACATTCCAGTGTCCCTTCCAAATATAAAAAACTTTTTTTTCATATGGAACCAATGGCTGGAACTGTGGACTGCACACACAATAAATTCAGTACAGCAAGAGCTCTGCTTGTTGTGGTATTATTTAGAATGTTTCTTTCATAGTTTTCCTCAGAGTACTGAGATTAAGTATGATCTTAGTTTAGTGTTGTCGACTGTAGATGACAAAGGACAGTGGAAACATGTGAATAAAATGTATCGATGAATGCTCAGGTTTACTTTCTCAACTAAACATACTTATGCGTCAGACTCTGTGCTAGACTCTGCAGGGTGTACAAAATTGAGGAAAGCATGGTGTTTTTCTCAAGGAGCTTATATAGAGTAGGGAACATAGGTAAATGCACAATTGACTAAGTTACAAAGGAGGATGTGTTAGATGCCATAAGTGAGTTTACATGCAATATGCCATGGTGGCTTGAAGCAGAAGAATGTCCAGAAAAAGTTAAATGCAGGTCGTAAATGTGAATCTCCAAGAACCTGGGCTACTGGGAAGATGGTGGCCCCATTCATGGAAATATGGAAGTCTGGAGAAAAAGTAGACTTGCCTATGAATATGCTAAGTTTAAGAGGTGGTTGGAAGCCCAGCTAGAGAGAATTTAAGAGTAGGAATGTGGATGGACCTGCAGAGATAATAGTAGGTGTTGTGGAGGAGATAAGATCATCAAGAAAAACCACATCAGGAGAAACAAGAAGAGCACTGGGAACTTTCACGGAAAATCTGGTTATAGGAGACAGTAGAAAGGAGAGGAAGTGGTATTAAGATACTGAAGGAATGATCTGGGCAATAGGAGGACCTGGAGAATGCAGTGTGATAAAGTATGAGAGGATTCCAGGAAGAAGCTGAGCAACAGCAAGGATTGCAATCGAGGGCTCAAGGAGGATACAGACCAAGAAGAAATGGGGTTTAGTGATTAGATGGTGACTGATGCCTTTTAAGAGAGCAGTGTCAGTAGAATGGCAGGGACAGAAACCAGATTAATTATTAAAAATTTGCTGAAACATACAAAACAAATTACACAAAGATCACAAATTTTCATGTTTAGGACGAATACTATGCTTTTTAATGTCATGAAATAATGCAATAGCTAGAGGAAATTATTTCACGATGGATTAAGCATTAAAAAAATTACCATTTGGTGAGGTTATCTGCGTCTCTCTCACACATGCTAATGTAAACCCTTTGTTGAGATAATTGAGTGGCTTGTCTTCTGTATCATTCACACTTGTTACCACTACCAATGGAACCTACATATAGGAAGGCACTGAAGTGGGGAATGTCTGGAATAGGTGATGGAAAATAGCAGAGAAGATGCCACTTCAAAGGGCTTAGCATGTGAAGCCACTTGAGTCATTTATTTTTCCTTATCTTGGAGCGCTGATTTCTCCTCTTTACTTTTGTGCTTCTCTTTGGGCCCCAAGCTTTTTTCTTTAATGGTGTTTTGAGTGGTTGCAGACTAAACAATAGGACTATGGTTACATAATCATCTGGCAAACCTCCCTTTTGCTCCTTTCGGTTGAATTAACTAGCTGGCGATTATGGAAATAACAGTAAGATTGCAACAACAATACCTTTCATTTCTATAGTGCTTTCTACCTCTCAAACCCTATTTGCATACATGCTCCCATTTGACCTCTAATCAATTCTACTGGGGATAAACAGAGACCTTTTGGATGGGAATAAAGGGACAGAGGAAATATATGATTTGTTTATTGACTCTTTTCAGCACCATTGCATCTCCTTTTTTTTTTTTGCCGTACGCGGGCCTCTCACTGTTGTGGCCTCTCCCGTTGCGGAGCACAGGTTCCGGACGCGCAGGCTCAGCGGCCATGGCTCACGGGCCCAGCCGCTCCGCGGCATGTGGGATCTTCCCGGACCGGGGCACGAACATGCTTCCCATGCATCGGCAGGCAGACTCTCAACCACTGCGCCACCGGGAAGCCCTCCTATTTTTTTTTAAACGATTTATCTTCTCTAGTTAAATAGAAAATATGTAGATAGACAATATTTCTGTATCATGATTTTAAAAAAGCTTATGTGTTCTTAGAGATTGGGTAGTTAGAAATAATTCCTGACATTTGTGAGAGTAAAATATCCAATATTGATACTCTACGTAAAAGAATAATAAACAGAAACGTCATTGAAATAAAATTAGGTAATTATTTTTATTTATTGAAAGTAATGCTGAAAGTGGAAAAAACATACCCAACAATATAAAGGGTTAGGGTATGGCAATCTGACTTTACCTTATTCCTAAAGAATCGTTCCCCCCTTTCAACCTGACAATCCTTCTATAAAAGCTCTTACAGTTAATGGATAATAGTTAGAGGTATTTAGAGTTAAAGAAGGGGTATTCAGGGGATTGGGGTTACAAGGGGGAAGTTACAGAGAAGGAAAACCATTCATTCATGCATTCTTTCACTCATTTAACATTTATTGATATCCCTATATGCCAGCTTTGGTGCTGGGCCTTGGATATAGAGTCGCTTTGGTGAAGGACATAATATTCTTTTGAGAGGAAAAGTTCTCCTGAAAGCCTTGAAACAACCTGGTGTTGGAGAAGAGTTTGCTGATAGTCAGTGGCTGTAGGAGCGGAGGAGGAAAGGGAAGCCTGACAGTGAACTTCCTGAACAATATGAGGAGTAGGCTGCCACAGCCAGCTTTTCTTTCCATCAGGAATCTTGCTGAACCTTAGGAAGAAAGCCTAGTTGCAGAAGGAGGATTGGAGAACTCTCGGATAAAGTTTTTTATAAATTTATTTATTTTATTTTTGGCTGTGTTATGCGGGCTTTTCTCTAGTTGTGGCAAGCGGGGGATACTCTTCATTGCGGTGCGCAGGCTTCTCATTGCGCTGGCTTCTCTTGTTGCGGAACACGGGCTCTAGGCGCGAGGGCTTCAGTAGTTGTGGCACGTGGGCTCAGTAGTTGTGGCTCGCGGGCTCTAGAGCACAGGCTCAGTAGTTGTGGCACACGGGCTTAGTTGCTCTGCGGCATGTGGGATCCTCCCAGACCAGGGCTCGAACCCATGTCCCCTAGCATTAGCAGGCGGATTCTTAACCACTGCACCAACAGGGAAGCCCTCGGATAAAGTTTTGACTTGAGGCTCTGCTGAGCTTCAGTAAGTGGTTGAGGAACTGTGCTCTGGTTATTCTGTACCAGTAAGACTTCACAATAGGTTTGAAGAGAGAAAGTCAAGAGCAGCTTCTAACTAGAAGCTATGAAAATTTAAGAATGAATCAAGTTGTCCTTTCTATCATATTCCTTTAATGAGTATCTTTGTATTTTCACAAAATCAAAATATGTCAGGACTGGAGGTCATGTTTCAACTAGTGTGTTGATTTAATTCCTACTTGGGAAAGAAAATTGCCACTTAGGTCATCAATCTCGGTTTCCGTGGAATCAGATTTTTTTCCCTCTCTGGGAGCTCTTACATAAGAATTGTCCAGGGTTAAATGAGGGGTGACAAGTTCATAGCCCAGAAGGAACATTGTGTCTATGGGCTATCAAAATATTGATCATCCGTTGGGTCACTTAGCAGGGATTCCCTGGAAAATCTTTGGTTCTAATGAACAGTAGAAATATGTGAATGGGAAGACTAGATTTGGAAAGCTGTCTGTATGAGAAGAAAGAACAGCGATGACAGAACACAGATGTGTACCCTATGAGCTGGCAGAAGTGTGATTATGTTGACTGTGTCAACTGTTGACAGACTCTAGGACACAGTGTCTTTGAGCAACTGCTCTGAAGTTCGGTATTTTTTTTTTTTCTGGGAGAGGGAGGGGTATTTGTGTAGTGATTGCCTATTCCATACTGATAAGAAAGACATAATCTCTATAGAGTTCACGACTTTGGCTGGCTCCACTTTTGGCTGATGAAGGAAGCCAGAATGACCAGTTCTACTGGCAGTTATCTGAGCCAGTCTGCACAGGTCTCTGATTGCTGTGAGGTTCCACAGGCAGGAAGGAACGAGAAATACTGGTTTCTACCAACAGTTGGAGTCCTAAGGACTGATGTGACTAACAGCCGGTAACAGCAGCTTCAAATCCTTTCTGGCGAGAGGCAGGATTTGTAAATAAATGGAAAACAAACACAAGTGTCTCAAGACAAATTTGTGGCTTTCGTTTGGTGTGGTGGGTGTGTTCAACCTGGCACAAGAGAGAAAGCTGGAGTCTATATATATGCAATCACTGTTCAACATTGTCTCAAAGAGTCACCTACAGTGCTGAAAACTTGTAACGATCATGTGATTAATAGAACGGTTATTATAGTGCTCTGCAAATGAGAGCATGAAATGACAGTGAATGGGGAAGGGGTTAGGCGTTTTAATAAGACAAAATAAGAACATGCAAATAATAGTCATTAGAGTATTAAATACTTATTGCATCTAGTTCCAAATTCTGATTTTAATTGTAAATAATCCAGCTTTAATGATAATATTATTTCTTCATCTTTTTGCCTCTGCTCAAAACTAAAAATTCTCTCTATACAAGAGCCAAGGCTCTTTACAATGAATCTCCCTTTCTTTAAAAACAAACAGAAGCAACAACAGCTGAGTAAAATACATTTTTTACATTTCAAGCAGTCCTCGTTTAAAATATGTATACAAAATGTACATGTTCGTGGGTTTTTTTTTGTTTTTTTTTGTTTTTTTTTGTTTTTTTTACCGTTTTTTGGAATTATAAACACGTTGATAGCCCTGGGGCCTGAAGCTGGTGCTATTTATTTCCCAGACCGATAACAGCCGAGGTTGTAGTTCCATGCATGGCACTCTGATTCTGGGATTAGAAATACAAAAGCTGATCTGTGGGGAGAAGGAGAGTTTTTTGGAGGCACGTGCAGCTGCTGCGGGCCAGCACATTGGCCAATCTGACAGCGGCACTGATATCCCCTCTCAGCCTTTCACGGCGGACAAAGAGATGCAAATGCTGCCACAAAGGCCTTCTCATTCTTAACGGCACGTATAGAAGGGAAAAGCCTTCTATATGTGTTCTGATGGTCATTTCCATCCCAGGAGGCTTTTTTCCTGGATCACTGGTTATCAGCATCTGGGGTAATCACGAATTAAACCCTGGAAGGCACCAGATACCTACTTTATTTTGTTTTATTTATTTATTTTTTTTGCGGTACGCGGGCCTCTCACCGCTGTGTCCTCTCCCATTGCGGAGCACAGGCTCCGGACGAGCAGGCTCAGCGGCCATGGCTCACGGGCCCAGCCACTCCGCGGCACGTGGGATCTTCCCGGACCGGGACACGAACCCGTGTCCCCTGCATCGGCAGGCGGACTCTCAACCACTGCGCCACCAGGGAAGCCCCCCTACTTTATTTTAAACATAAGTAAGTAAGTCCCTCTTAAAGATTCCTGCTCCACCCCTCCCCTTCTTATGGTATAGGAGCATGGAGATTTAAGTGAGTGATATTTCTCTTTGCGTGCTGTCTAGAGAGTCTTTTCCATTTTTAGAATTGACTCCCATATAAATAAAAACTAAACATATTTTTGCTATTCCCAATACTTTTAATATCATCTTTTTTTTTACTATAAACATTCAAATTTATTTATTTTTTTTACAATTCAATGGATTTTATTTTATTAATTTATTTTTATACAGTTTTTCTTTTCGAATTTTATTTTATACAGCAGGTTCTTATTAGTTATCTATTTTATACATGTTAGTGTATACACGTCAATCCCAATCTCCCAATTCATCCCACCACCACCCCCACCCACTGCTTTCCCCCCTTGGTGTCCATACGTTTGTTCTCTACATCTGTGTCTCTATTTCTGCCTTGCAAACTGGTTCATCTGTACCATTTTTCTAGATTCCACATATATGCATTGATATACGATATTTGTTTTTCTCCTTCTGACTTACTTCACTCTGCATGACAGTCTCTAGGTCCACCCATGTCTCTACAAATGACCCAGTTTCATTCCTTTTTATGACTGAGTAATATTCCATTGTATATATGTACCACATCTTCTTTATCCATTCATCTGTCGACGGGCATTTAGGTTGCTTCCATGACCTGGCTATTGTAAACAGTGCTGCAATGAACATTGGGGTGCCTGTGTCTTTTTGAATTGTGGTTTTCTCTGGGCATATCCCCAGTAGTGGGATTGCTGGGTCATATGGTAGTTCTATTTTTTCTAAGGAACCTCCATACTTTTCTCCACAGTGGTTGTATCAATTTACATTCCCACCAACAGTGCAAGAAGGTTCCCTTTTCTCCACACCCTCTCCAGCATTTATCATTTGTAGATTTTCTGTTGATGTCCATTCTAACTGGTGTGAGGTGATACCTCATGGTAGTTTTGATTTGCATTTCTCTAATAAATACCATCTATTATTTTAATTGGCTTAGTCATTTTAGCATTTAAAACAGTAAATGCTCAATTAAGCTTGTATAAGGGATGTCTGGCTCTTAGGAAACTAGAAAAAAGATGCAAGCTCAAATCCATGTAGATTTATTCCAATCACTAAGAGACTAGCTTATGTCATATTCCTTATACTTACCTTATCTGGTGTTTCATAAAGCTGTCAACTAACCTTCATATCATCTAGATGTCTTATTTTGGCTTACCAAATTTCAGACTTGGGTCTGTGGATACTTGCAACTATTTTCCTTAAAAATTTACTGGTAGTCTTAAAGTACGTCAGTAATCACGTAATAGTCCTTATTTATAACTAGAGAGCTGGAATCATCCAGCAGTGGAAGCCAATGACTGGGAAGCAACTCAACCAAGGCTCTTTCCCTGGTGTTGCTAGTGCTGGGCCAGAGGAATACAGATTGCGAATTTCCTCTGGGTAGCGTCACAAAAAAGTAGGGAGGATTTGCAAGCTGTGCCAGGAGGTGCTAGTTAAGTGGAGATATTAAACATAGTAACTGTTTAAGTAATTATGATAAGAACAAGCTTTTAGAGAACAACTAAATCTTTACAGCCTCCAATAGGACATTTGATGTGTTTCCTAACTTGTGCATTCCCCATTTGAAGAGGGGGATGGATCTCTGCCTGGGATGGCCTCCTCCCTGAATTTCAGAAGTGCTAAAATAACAAGCAACGTCTGGCTGGGTGATTTTCCACATTTGCCCTGTTTAAAGGAAGAAGCTTGTTCTACCGTAAACAGTTATGGGAACTGTTTGCTTTGGATGGGCTTGGTCCTCAAGGGCTGAGGAGGTCCTTCTTACTCGGTTTCCTTGCCAAGGTGGAAATTTGATGCCAAGGTCTTCCTAGTCATGAGGAGGCATTCTCTAATTTGAATAAGACTGGTCTGAAGAAAGTGTGTTGGGGAGCCCAGGGTACACCGTAATAGTGGCTTGAAAAAATAGTCACTTGAAATGGTAGCTTGTGCTAACCTAGCTTGGAGCAGAATCCATTGTCATGTCTTGGACAGAATATTTCTTGGATCTGTTTGTGCTCCACCAACGATTAGGGAAGGCTCTATCCTGAGACTATACTGTCCATCTAGGGATGCCTTTGGGACGCTTATGCTCCCTTACCTCTATTAATCGTAGAGGATAAGCATTCTGGGTAACCTACAGTCCATGGCCTCCAAATGGTTATACAAAGGTGAGCTGGGTGTGGCTGCTAGAAGCCAGTTTTACATTCCAGTCATTCCATTACTTGCTGTTCTCAGAGTGGATGATCCCTGTAGAGTTGTGGTTCTAAGCACTGCCTTGAGTTTGAACATGACTCTACCAGTTTTTTGCCATGTGATCTTGGACTAATTGCCTAAGTTTGCCATGCCTCTTTCTTTGCCTCTGTAAAGTAGGGATTGTCATGAAGTCTCAATAAATTAATATATGTGAAACCCTTGGAATATACCCCAGCACCGAGTAAGCTACAAACATTAGCTACTTTTACTTTCTCCCTCTCTTAAAATTACAGGTGATACCTACTGACCTCTGACTCATGGTCTAGCTTGATGGTTATGGTTGGAAAGGGAATTATAGGAGAGTGAGAGCGTATGAATCTGCCATCTGTCTACCTTAATGCCTATGTGTATCTACGTCTGTGTCCCAGAACAAAATCGGGCCCACTGAGTGCTCATACATTTATGAAGATTTCTTTCAGAAGTCATCTTTCTGGCTTTTGTGCTATCAGGCAGATCAATTCTCTTTTTAATATTGGTCTGTCCTTTCGATGGTTGAATTCAAGCCATGCTTATTATAGCTTATTTTACCCAGCAGTTGTGGCGTGCCAATCCTGTAAGACTGTTGACAGTGATCTGTGGGGACAGTCATTTCTGCACACAAATCACGGTTGACCAAATCCATGTGTTCTCTCAGGTGTGGGGCAGAGCATCTGAAATACTGCATAGCAAGCAGGAGGTGGGGCACTGACAAGCAGCACATTACTGTACAACCATTTCCTGTGCCCCAGCCTCCTCTGACCTCGGCTGCTTTTTTTTTTTTTTTTTTTGCGGTACGCGGGTCTCTCACTGTTGTGGCCTCTCCCGTTGTGGAGCACAGGCTCCGGACACGCAGGCTCAGCGGCCATGGCTCCCGGGCCCAGCCACTCCGTGGCATGTGGGATCTTCCCGGACTGGGGCACGAACCCGTGTCCCCTGCATCGGCAGGCGAACTCTCAACCACTGCGCCACCAGGGAAGCCCTCGGCTGCTTTTTTAAGCCACTGATCCACAGCTCCTGTTATGGGCCACATCCCCACACCTCTCCCACACAGCTCCACCAGCCACTCCCCAGCTTGCATCCTGGCTGCCGTCTCTTGCACAGCCTTACAGACCACGTTAACCGAATTCAGTGTCCCCTTTGTCAAGGGGAGTGTTACTTTGTCTCTTTGTTACTCCCTTTGTCAAGGCCCCTGCAGTCCCTGGTGTTTGTGTGTTTAATATGCCCAGCACGTATTCATTTGTTCATCCATTTCTTTACTCATCCGTCCATCCATCTGTCAGGCATTTATTAAGGCCCACTATGTACTAGGCATTGCACTAGGCACTGAAGATGCAGAGATGACCCAAGTTCTTTATGGCAGGGACCATATCTTAGACTCTAGAGGGGAAGAGAGAGAAGCACAGACGGATCATGACAAAGGTAGCAAAGTGATGTGGGATAATGGTTAGAAACGTGAACTTTGAGCCTGAGTGCTTGGGTTCAAATTCTTCTTCTGCCACTTCGTATCTGTGTGCCCTTGGACAAGTTACTTAATTTCTCCACGTCTACTTGTAAAATGGGGAGCGTCATTGTACCTACCTCATAAGGTTGTTGTAGGAGTTAATATCTATGAAATTTGTAAAAGAGTGCCTGAAATATAGTAAGTGCTATCTAACGTTAAATAAATAAGTGCGACCATAGAGATATACCCGGGGTATATGTGTAAGAGTGGCTAGTCCCACCGCAAGATCAAAATTTTGTTTCCACTCAGCTCTGTCCCAGGCTGAGGACCTCTTCCAACTCAGGAGAGAAGGAAAAAAAAGCCAGGTCAGAGTTTGCCTGTTGGACATCAGGGCCGCTTAGCGCAGGCCACCCTGTCTTGATCTCGGACTTTATTTCCAGAAATAAGCCTTTCACCCCACTCTTTGGACCAAAGTGCTATCTTGTATCTTCGTCGTAGTGGCTGAGTCTTTGTCCTATTTTCCTGCATCCTTAGCCTCTGCCTGACTTTCTGGTCAAGGCTTCAGCTCTTCCAGAGCAGAGGTTCTGCCTTGATCTTGCCTGTCTGCCCTTGAGCACTGTTCTCCAAGCAGGAGTCCAGACACCAGCAGCCAGACTTTTTTGCTGCCTGGGTCTCTGAACATGACTGGCTCCAGGATTCCCCATTGCTATGCTTCACTCACCCCTCTCGCTTTATTCTCCTGACTCCGTGCCCTGCCCATGCAGCTGGTTTCTCCCAAGTGCCTGTTTCCCAAGCTTCTGCCTGGCCTTCAAAGACAGGTATTTAGTCTCAGTTTTTATCATCTTACATAAGGGCTGTTCTGCCACCACTTCATCTTTTTACTGACAGAAAGAAGGCGGTGAGGAAAAAAGGCTGAGTCAGATATTCTCTGTGCTGCTCATGAAGTGACCTACACAGTTTAGTTGAAGATTGCTGCAATAAATAACTGTGCACAAGCAAAGGTCTGTTTACGAGGGGGTGGCTGTGTATAAAGTTTGCTACTTGGGGACGTTCTCTTCTTGAGGCCCAAATTAAGGAAATTTCTTCACTACTGTAATTTATCCCCCTGAATAACTAGTCTTTCTCAATACTAGTCATACAACATCGTCCCACAACCCTTCAGTTAACGAAGTCATAATACTGTAGTTCTGGTTTTTGACTTCAGTTCTTTCCACCTATCTTTCAATCTTAGTGTTTGCATGCAGGTTAAACATTTCAGGAAGCCATGGGTTTCCCCTCTGTTTTCTCCCCCCATCATTCCTATTTTTGCTTCCTCAGAGTTTTCTAAAACTTGAATATAGTTTAGATGTTAGCCCAATAAATTTCTCTTTCCATGGATTCACTTCTGTTGAACATGCCACTTTCTTTCTGATTAAGAAAAGGCAATCATCTCCATTAAGATAATAACCTCAAAACTCCATTGCCGACGAGGGTGTCGCGAAAATGAGGCAACAGTGGAAGGGAAATAAAGGCCATAGCATAATCCTCGGCTTTTAGCGATGTAACCTCATTTTCATTAGGCCCCATGTAGCTGCCTAATTTCCGTTAGGCACCTGCTGATTTCTTTTACCCCTACGCACACAAGACAATCTTATTTTCCCTTCAGTTCTATTGGGTATTTAGGTCTGATTGAAAACTTAATTGTAAGTGCTCGAAGTCATCTGCAGAGTATTTCTCATTTGTGAATTATTCTATTATCTATTCTTTATGGTATGCATTTATTTTCTTGATTGAAATAATTTTCATTTGAAATAGCATCTGACGTTTGCAAGGGTTTTAAAGCACATTCACATATGTTATCTCATTAATTCTCACAACAGCCCTGTGAAGTAGGCAGAACTGTTGTTATTCTTATTCTGTAGATGAGGAAATAATGGCGCGGAGAAGGATTGCAGGAGGATAATGTAAAAACTGCACTGGGGGAAAAAAGCCCATTGGAGCGGGAGCTGGAAAGATCCAGCACCGCTTGAAGCTCTGGCACTCTTGATTACTAACTGTGTGCCTGTAGGCAAGACATTTAATCTCCCCAGCCTTCAGTTTCTTCATCTGAAAAGTGAAGGACTTAGATTTGATGCTCTACGTGCTTTCTTCTAAGTCTGGATGACATTTGTTTAAACAGGTACAGTTGGCCTGGCCTCTGTATCCACGGGGTCTGCATCTGCAGATTCAACCAACTGCAGATGGAAAATATTGGGAAAAAAATTCCAGAAAATTTCCAAAAGCAAAACTTGAATTTATTGTTGCTGGCAACTATTTGCATAGTATTGATACCTATTTACATAGAATTTACATTGTGTTAGGTATTAAAGGCAATCTGGAGATGATTCAAATTCTATTGGCGGATGTGCATAAATGCAAATACTACATCATTTTATATAAGGGTGTTAAGGGACTGGAGCATCTTTGGATTTTGGTGTTCACGAAAGTCCTGGAACCAATCCCCTGTGCATATTGAGGGACGACTGTATTCATATTTACCTCCCCTACTCAACCTCTGACAGGTGAGGAATATAAACACACACACATATGCACACACACAGCCCAAGGACTACTTTGGACCCACAAGTTGAAGTCAAGCAGTCCCGAAGTCAGGGGTGTTGCTAGCTGTAGGAACAAGGGAATTGGGGATATAGGAAGAGATGAATAGTTCTTGAAAAGGGGTAATATTCATCCCAGGTAGAGTGAGGTGGCCAGTCCTAGCTGGTATGGTTCAGTGCAAATTTGGAGGAATTAGAGAATGGGAGAGGTTGGAAAGTATCTCCTTTTAGGGAGAAGCAAACCAGACATCAATTACAAGTTTTCATCTTATGATGGTTAATAGAAACATGGTAACCATTAAAAAATGTTAAAGACTTTTTTGGAGCAGTGTTAGGGTCACAGCAAAGTTGAGAGGAAGGTACAGAGATTTCTCATACACCTCCAACCCCCCACATTCATAGCCATCCCAGTTATCAACATAACCATTAGAATTTTGGAAAAAAAGCCCTCAAAGTGTAACTACTTCTACAAATGCAAAGCTGTGAAATGCCTTTAAGAAACAATGGATTACTTAATCTTTGCATAAGAATCTTACCGTAATATTTTGGGAAAGGGGAGCTGTTCTCTTCCTCTCATTGTGTTAGGTACAATGTTACGGCACTAATACTTAGTCAGAAAAGGGTGTGACCACAAGAGTACCTGTCTTGCAACACATAATTTTGAAGGATTTCAATTTTAGTGCTTTAATGATGCAGTGTGTGTGTGTTATTATATTTTTAATAGCTTAGGTGCTTTTTCTGATTATATAATGCAACTCATTGGTATCTGTAGAGCCATCATCTTCTTTTGATCACCGGTAATCACTGACAGAAGCATGGCATCATCGCTGGAATACTTATTAGCTGATGCCAAAATGAGGTTAGTTCAGGGTGGGCAGGGAGCCTGCCTATGTTATTCACCCTCGTCACCTGAGTGCCCAGCAATAGTAGACCCTCAACAAAATTGTGGGTGAGTAACGCATCTTCCTCCTAAGACTATAATAACCATGATTGTAATCATCAACGGTGGAAACGCCTGCACGATGCTACAAGGTGAGCAAAATCGGAAACAGCCTGCTGTGTGAGGTTAAGCTTCCAGGGCTTCATGTAGTACCTTCCATGACGATATTTAGTCAATATCACTTCTTTAGGTCTGAGATCACAAGGCAGTGGAGTGTTCCTGTTTTTTTTTTTTTTTTGCGGTACGTGGGCCTCTCACTGTCGTGGCCTCTCCCGTTGCGGAGCACAGGCTCCGGACGCGCAGGCTCAGCGGCCATGGCTCACGGGCCCAGCCGCTCCGCGGCATGTCCCTGGTTTTTGAAGAGTGGCTTTTTTCTGCAGCTGCGTGGGTAAGAATTTCTACTTCTGCTGAAGAATCTGAAAAGCGAATAGCTCATGTGGAAGTTGTCAAGGACACCGCGTGCAGCCTGATCACTCTTAGAGCCTGGAAATAGAAACTTGTGTAAAATTACTAAATGGGACGTTCCTGTGGGCTCATGTTGAGACACCAAAGCCGAGCACAGTTGGAGACAAGTACCTCCACATTCCATGAAGAGGCGCTAGATCAACACCAGGGCTTGCTAAGAGGGGCCCCAAACTGCTTCTATGACCTGTGGTCCCTCACCCAATTCCAACAAGAGAGTTCTTGGGAGAATTGTTTTTAATAAAAATTTTATTGAGATATAATTCATATATCATCAAATTCACCCTTTCAAAGTGTACGATTCAATGGTTTTTGGTATATTCACGGAGTTGTGTAACAATCACAGCTATCTAACTTTCGAACACTTTTTATCACCCGCCCCAAAGAAACCCGTACTCATTAGCAGTCACACGCAGTCTGTTCTTCTCCTGGCCCCTGGCAATCACTCAACTGCTTTCTGTTGCTATGCATTTGCCAGTTCTGGACCTTTCATTTGCATTTTGTGTCTGGCTTCTTTTACTCAGCGTAACATTTACAAGGTTCATCCCTGTTGTAGTATGAATCAGAACTTCACTCCTTTTACGGCTGAATAACATTCCATTGTATGTCTATACCACATTTTGTTAATCCATTCATCTGCTGATGGACATATGGGTTATTTCCACTTTGGGGCTATTGTGTATAATGCTGCTATGAACATCAACATACGTGTTTTTATGTGGTCTTGGGAGAATTTGACCTCTGTTTCTCTGAGCTTGTGAGCAAAGAGTATGGCATCTGCTCCTTGCCTGGTCATGAGGCTTGGCTGGAGCTGCCCCCCCTAACAAAGAGGAGAGTGGAGGTTGTAGTGGGAGTGAGCTAGAATTCCATAATAAGCAGGGTAATGATTGGGTCTTACAAGGACTTGTGTGGACACTACAGGAGGTGTAACCATCTTAAAAAGACCCTGCCCAAGAACACAGTCTTTGTAGAATTACTGTCTGAGCAAGGGCTAAGGGAGACTTATGAATGGTCAGCAGGAGAATATAGTGTCCATTGAGGGAACAGGGAAGTGTGGGAGATCCCCAGTGGGGATTGAGGGGGTTTCTGAAGAACACAGGAAAGTTCCGCATTTATGTGAGGGAGAGAGCTGGCTGGCTTTTCAGCATCTGTCTCACAGAGGACATCAGTGGCCAGATAAAATGGCATCAGCCAAATAACGAAAACCTTTTTGCTTCTTCTCCTTTCTCCTCCACACCTCAAATGGGAAGGAACGTCAAACAAGACTGGGGTGTGGTTGGAAGAAGGACTGTCCCCCCCGCCCCTTCCCTATTGCACGTTACTGAGACCTATGGAGACCTGAACTAGACTATAGGGGAGGAAGATTTGAAGAAGAGAAAAGAGTGAAGTTTGGATATCAGAGAAAATTGAACGTGTATAATGCCTTGAAACAAGACTGCTACAAAAGTAAAAGGCCACTGGAGAAGTTATATAGGTTTGCTCAAGTTACTGTCTGGGGTCAGGAAAAGATCTGCCAGAGCAGGTTCGAAGCAAAGAATGGGAGAAAAATTAAATAATTTCCTGATTGCACTCTACAGAGTCCAGCCTGATTAATAAACATGTTTTTGTCAGAGTTCAGTTCTCTCTGAGTTTGGTCTGCTTAGGACTTCTTTGAACTCCAGGACTGTGCTGGAGGTGCTTTGCTGTCATGGGTGGTGGTCACCACTAGTGGGGCTGTTAATCAAAGGGCCTTGCCTTCCGTATCACAAAGGTAGGTGCATGAACAGGCTGACAATTAGAATTGTCAATTGACAATAATCATACCCCACGGTTCTTGGCATACATCACTATTGGTCTGTAAAAGATGCCTCTCATTTAAAAAATTATTGTTCTCCTTCATCCCCTATCCCTTCTGTCATTCTCCTTCCATTACAGGCGCCTACTTAGATGTGTTTCTATATTTTTCAAACGTACACACGTAGCAAAGAACATATATTGGCATGGTTTTGTGTATTTGTGTTTTTAATATAAATAAATGGCATTGTATTATAGACTTCACTAAGTTTCTTCCTTTTTTGTTATTTTCAACTCAATACTGTGTTTTTAAGCTCTAATTGCCTTCCTGTCTGAGACTCACTGACCTGACTTACTTAGGGCTCCCAGGTTGACTCAGTCTCCCTGCTTCCATGAACAGTGTTGTCGTTGACATCTTCACACATGTCTGGGGATATACCCAGGAGTGGAATTGCTGAAACTAACTACTGGATGTTTCAGTTACTACATAAACCACATAAATTATCTTTTTTGCTTAAGCCATTTGACAGTGGGTTGTGTCACTTGCAACTGAAGAACTCCTACTTAATCCTTGCCTGTTGGAGGTAAGGGACACCTTGTCTCATCTGCCTGGCCTCCTCTAATTCCCTTCAAAGAGGCCAAGGATAAAGTAGCATTTTTGATGTCTCTTCAAGACGGTCCTGCTTTCAGACTCAGTAACTAGCTTCTCCTTTGGAAAAAGTCTCATCACTTCTGTTTCACATGATGGATAATGTGAATCTGTAGGTGTTGTTTATTGGAAAAGTATTTTAATTAAAAAAAATTCATGTTAAATGCTCAGAACATAGAAAAATGCTTTCAAACTTTGGAACTGTAATTATGTTTGCAGCTCTCTAGAAAAGGAAATGTCTCTTAATGCTAAAAATACTTTACTAGATCAATCATCTTAATAATAAAATCTTATTAAAACAATCTTTCCTCACCACAGGAATGCCAGTTATGAGACCTTGATTAGGGAGATTTCCTTCTGTGGTACATAGATCTTTCTCCAAGTGTTTTTGTTTACTGAACATTTTGGGACTTCTCAGAAGTCTTTTGGTTATACACTGCTGCAGAAACCCCCATTCAAGACACCAAGGTCAGTTGAAGTAGCTGGAGGATAATGGAAGGGCATTCTATTCCTTGACCATGAGCTGATACCAATGAGATGAAAATCAACAGAAATAAATTCTATGGGTATAAATATAAAGCTATTCATTGACGTTAACCCTAACATTAAATGAATTCGGGAAAGGGTAGACCTGATTTGACAGCAGTTCGTGTGAAAAAGACATAGAGGTGTTAGGTGTCCTTAACTTAATGTTTAGCAACAGTCCGAAGAGGCTGTTAGAAGCACTGATACAACCTAGGCAGCAGTCACTGAAGTGTTGTACTGTGCTCAACTCGGGAGGAATGGGGAAGCACTCCCTTCCTCTTTGCTGGTTTTATGACCTTTGGGGTATTATTCTGAGCACCAAGCTTAAAGGACACAGTGACAAATGGGAAGCTCCTAGATGAGGACAGTTGGCAAGGAAAGAAATCTAGAAACTATTACAGCAACAAAGACTAAGGAAATAATACCAGCTGTCTTCAAATATGTGGAGGGCTTGCATGGGAATAACAGTAACCCCTTACGTTATATATGGCACCTCACAATCTTCATAGCTCTTTCATTTTTCTTATTTAACATGATTCTTACATTGGCCTGTGAAGTAGACGAGGCTGATACTGCTGTCATTTTGTAAATGAGGAAAACGAGGGTCAAAGAGGTAAACTTCACTTGCTCAAAACAGAATAGCAGTTGAATGGAGATTCTGGGACTAGAAGGCAGGTTTCTTGACTTGTGTTTAGTGCTCTTTCAATTACCTTAAGCAATAGAAAACTTAAGACTTCCACATTCTGTGCTCTTGTGGAAGGCAAACCTAGGACCAATGGGTCAGCTGAAACAGAAGGCAGTACATGCAACGTAAAGAAGTTTTTAAGAAAAAACCAGGAAGTTCTTTCCAACAGTGGAAGACGTGGCCCCTCAAAGTCGTGGTGAACTCTGTCATGGATATTCTTCCAGTGGAGATTTGATAAAAGTCCTTCAGGGATACTGTAGAAAGAATTCCTGAACGGACAAAGACATTGGACAGTCTTCTTCATTTCCATAACTGTTATTTTATTTGTATTGGACTGAGAAGGAAATAAACAAAGAAATGTTCTGGCAACCTGCTATGTTTTCATCTGTCAGTTTGCTAACTAGAGCTGAGAGAGGTCTGAAAAGAAAATTCCATTTGAAAAAATATGATTCAGGCTGGTTCAGATAAATGACTCACTGATATGTTTATGTCAATCTTATTTCTGTTTATCCACTGACCATGGGCACATCGGTGCTGATGTCTCTTACTCCTCAGCCATTTCCCTTAAAACCAGTTACACCCGGAGACGAAAGAATAAGAGAATAATCATGAAAAATCAGGCTCTGGGAACCGAGTTGCTGGGCTGAGGGCCAACGCCACGTCACCTCAGAGGCTCACGAAATCTGATGTTTATGCAGCCTAAAGTATCTTTATTTTTACTGTGCGTCTGAAGCTTATGACATGATGGAGGTTAGTAACTATGGAGACTGGTGGTTTATTTACCACTGAGGTGGGTCAGCTCTGACAGAACCAGAACAGGCTTCCTCATGTAAGCAGAGTGTCTGCTCATCCTTTCCTAAGGGGATCTGCTGAAAAAAGACGGATTAACGTAAGTGAGGAATCTGAGGAAATCTTTTAAATGAAGGCACTTAAGAGCAAAAGGGAAAAAGAAAGGACTTGAAGTACAGGACTGATGTTCTTTCTCAACTCTGTGTCTCTGCGTGTCCACTTTTCTCCTTCTGGAATGCCCTGCCCCGTCGGGAATAGTGACCTTCTCCCAGCTTACCCTACCAGCCCGAAGCCCACCTTCTACACAAAGGCTTCCAAATAAAGCTAACCAATATTTACTACTCCCTTTTCTGGCTATTTCAGGTGGTTTCTGTGCTATGCCTATTTGCCATGGGTTACATTGGACTGAACATTTTTATTATTGTTCCCAGGGTTGTCCCTCATGTTTCACATGTATTTTGTGTTCTTCTCAAGGAGTTGTGTGTGGGAGACATCCAGCCCATGCTCTTTTTTCTCCATGCCAAAGGGGTGCCTTTTCAGATTCTCACATCAAATGTACCCGTGGTGGTCCTGATTGGCCCCTAAGTACCACCCTGGGGTTCTCCATATCTCTCCAATGAGTCGTATACCCCTTGAGGGCAGGGGTCTGTCAGATCTACTTCTGCACTCCCCGTAGGGCCTGGCCTTAGATACATGCTCTTGCACTCGATGTAAACAGAGAAACAGAAGGAGGCCTTAACTCAGGAAGTGAAGTACAGGAAAGATGGTCTGCAAGACAGAGAGAAGGAAAGAAAGCAGAAGCAAGAGTTTGCAAATGCGGAGACCATTTCTTGATACTGCTGTTCTCCTTGTGCTTCGAGGGCAGAGAGATTTTCCAGGCATTTCTGGCTCCCGATCTCTGCTTCTGTCCAAGGGCTAACGAATGCACAAATGAGGGCTCCTGCAGGCTGAGGTGCTAGGCTTGCCCGGGTTCTGTTAGCCGAGTCTAGGTCCTGCCGGTTGTCAGGGCAGGGCTGGGGTCTGAGTAACGAGGCCAGGGTGCAGCCCTGATTTGGAGCTCAAAAGGGAAGCAACCTCTGTTGCTGTAGAGAGATGACCTGACATATTTCACTGGCTCCTGTGGGACAACCCCAGGAAAATCCTTCCCACGCCCAACAACCTCGCTCTTCACTTTCAGGATGCAGTAGCCCTTTGCCATCACTCGAGCAGCTCTGTCTTCTGCCAGCCAGGTTTTCTGGTGGGGCCTACCTCAGAGTCAGGCCTGGTGGATCCTGTCACATTTAATTTCTCTCTTTTCAGAGTCAATGTCAATTGTGTGCACGACTTAAGAAGAAATCACAGACTGCTCCATTGCTTCCTCCCCAAACTTCCCCTGCCTCAAACCCCAAACCAAAAAGACCATCAACTCACCATGCTTGAGGAAGTGAGAGGACACCTAGTGACTGCAGTCAAATACCAGTTGCAAAAAGAAAAAAGGGGAAAAAAATCATCAAAAATATGGAAATTTAGGAGTTGCTTTATTATTTTTAGGCAGTAAGAAAACTAGAATCATTTACTATACGCAAAATTCATTAGCTGGGATGGGTTTCAGATGATCAGAGGACATAGAAAGGACTGTCATTGTTCTGAGGAATAACAGAGTCCCTTCCTTCCCCGACATAAGCACAGAACTCATTAGCTAATGTCTTTTACAACTGGGTAGAAGAAACACAAATAAAAACCGCGGTTGATGCAGCATGAACAGCCTTGATTTTTACTGACCAGTAAAACAAAGCACACGTGAAACCTCTAGACTCACATAGACCCTTTAAAAAAAATATGCCCTAATATCTGCACACAATAAAAATGAAGAGTCTTGAAGTAGACGTGGCAAAAACCGTCTAATGTCTACTTATTAGCAACAACTCAAGACTTTGGCTTTGTGGTATGGGATGGCAAAGGGGTTCTTTCGGTTTCATAGCTTTCCTCTTTGTAGATCTGGACAAACTAGACCTCTGAGACCTTGCACAAATCATCAGTGTCTCTAAACTTCAGTTACACATCTGTGAAATGGGAATTAAAGTGATATCATATGGGGTTACTGTGAAGATTAAATGAAGATGGTCCATGTAAAACAGGAGTTTAGTGCAGTGCCTGGAATATAGAGCTTAATAAACATTTGGTGTCACTATGGTTTAGGCACAATGTTTAAGCACATAGACTCCAGTGCCGGCATGTCTGGCTTTGGATCCTGCCTTTACTACTTAATGGCTGTGCAATCTTGGGCAAGTTACTCAGCCTCTCTGCTCCTGTTTTCTCAACTGTAAATGGGGAAAAGATTACCAACTTGTTGGATGATGTGAGGGTTAAATGAAGTAAGCCCTTGGAACACTGCCAGGCACACAGTGAGCACCATATAAACTGTTAATAATTTTCATTATTTTGTAAAGAGAACTTTGTTGACTAGATGCCTCTCCTACCTATTCGTCACTCCTTACCTCCAATCTTGGAATTCTCAGACTGTAGAGCTCATCCTCTCTTTTTAAATTTGAGCTACTAGGAAAGCCTCAATTCCCCAGATCTGTGGGGCACCATCTCCTGTCTCCCTGGGACCTGAGCAGGAACACATCAGTGGCGAGAAAGTGGTAGACCCAGAAAACTTAGCTGTGCAAGAGCGCTGAGAGCTCTTGCCTGCCCTCCCTCTCCCGGGCTCAGCCCTGGGGGCTCAGGGATGGCCCCAAGGATCTGGGGGACCAGTTGAAATTGTAGTGCTTCAGCAGAGCCCAGGTTCTTGAGAAAGACCCAGAGGCTCAGAGAAGACTCCAGACTCCAGAGCAGAGCAGAACTCTCGGCTCTATCTGCTAACCAGCCTGACCTTAGGTGAATTTTGCAGTCCCGGGAAATCCAAGGCTTAGGAAGGTCACCCAGGTCTGGATGAACTGAAGACTTCCAGTCTGGAATTTCATCCAGGGCTAGAGAGGCTTTAGCTATCTCCTGGCAGTGGTAGCAGGGTGATAGTGTCTAGATTTCTTAGCTAAATTACATCATCAACATACAGCTTCTCTTTGCTGTTTCTTTCACACAGAAATCTAATCTTAAGAATCTCTGATCTTTCTGTTCATGGCCTGTAGGAAAGCCAGCACTAGCCAGGAGGGAGAACCCAGTGCGAGAAAACAAGTCAGTTCCAAGCAGCATTGTAAATGTGCAGGATTATGGTCCTTAATGAGAATGTAAGTGTCAGCCAATGTGCTTTATATGCTGTATCTCTTTGAACACTTAAAGAGCCCCAGGAGGTCGGTACCATAAGTATCCCCATTTTATAAATGAGGACTTAGGGGTTCAGAGAGGTTACAAAGGGTCACACTGACGCTGGTGTGATTGAGTCTGGAATCAAACCCCATTTTGTTTGATTTCAAAGCCTGTGCAACTTGGTGAGTTTCTAGTCTTCCCACTCTGACTCTCTTCTTCTTCAGGTATCTTCTATTGCTTATCCTATCCTTTTCAAAACCTCCAACAGAAAAGGAATTTGCCATAGACATCTAAGTCTTTGTGTGAATTTAAATCAACATGTCACAATTCCAAGGAGAAAGTCTCATTTTAAGATCCTACACCAATTCTAAAATAGAAGACTTTATTCCATTGAAGACCTTAGGGCATTATCCAGTATTTTGGGAGCACTGCTCCTAGAATAATATAATTCTCACTCTAAGGCTGGCCTGGCTAATAATAATAGCAACAACAATTATAGTAATGATGATTGCAGCAACCATCTGAATGGCATGTGCTAGGCTCTAGTGTGCCACGCCCTTTAGGTAAATCATTTCATTTAATCCTCACCATAAGCCTTACAGTGGGTGTAATTATAATGATCAATTTATAAATGGGGAAACTGAGGCTCAGAGAGGTTAAGTAATTTGCTTAGCTCATGCAGCTAGTAAGGTTAAAGAGTTGGGATTTGACCCTCTGTGCATGTGTCTTCAGAGACTGGGGGTGGACTCACTCTCTGTGCCATACTGGAGAAAGCTAAGCTTTGAGGGGACCCCTTTGAAACAGGTCAGAGGTCTTCCTTACCTTTCTTTCTTTCGGTATCTTATCCTGCCCTTCTTGCGCAAATGGCCATATACAGGAGATTAGGTGTCAGCAGATGCTTTGACTGAGTTTCCATCTCATGGATTCTGTTTCTGGCATCCCAGTGCAAGGACTGCCGAGTCCTTTGATCACTTGAGCATTTGCTTTGCCAGCTTCTACACTGGTAATTCTATACCTTATCTCAGCGGGGTGATGTTCCCAGGCTTCTTTTCTAGCTACATGGCTGATTCATTCTAAGTGACTTTTCTGAGGAGAAATTAGCTTAAGGGTTGTCTTTTGCATGTGCTCAACTAAATGACCCCAAAATGGAGTTGAAACAGTTCATGGTTCCGGGGATTTTATAGGGTAATCAGTCTTCCCTGTTTTAGGTCAAGCCCCCAAGACCAATACTCAAAATACACTTAAAATAATTATTCATGCACCCCTGGAAGGAATCGAAGTTTGTAAAATATAAGAGAAGGCTGAAGACAATGCTTAGTATTTCACTGCCTCTTGTGATGTTCCCTGTGTGTTCTGTTGAAAGGCACAAGAGAAAGTCCATTTGCCGTACTTCTCATAGCCTCTACATTTGATTCTATATGTTCAATTCTGCTGTAGAAGACAAGAAAGCAAATGGGAAGGATAAAGCTCACAAGAAATACTGAATATGCATAGAAAGTAAGCTAGCAACTTATGAGATGTTGGTGGAACTCCTAGGATGTTATATACAGATGATGAGTAAGGAAATAGTTTGTGAGACAAGCAGAATTCACAGGATGTGTCACATATAGATAGTAAGTTAGCAGTCTTTAAAACATGTTAAAGAAAGATAGAATAAATAAAATATCTATGGGAAAAGACAAGCTTGTTGCTTATAGATAGAAAGGGATGAAGAGGTCGGGTCATGATCATGCCACCTCTGGGCAGACAGCTATGTCATCCCCAAGTTGGCCACCCATTGGTGATACCCATCCTGGTCCCACATGTCCTCTGCCCAAGAAATGAACATAAACCCCAGAGCTTCTCAGCAGTTATTGGGAAGCTATAGCTGTAGCCAGGTGAACTTGCCCCTGTGTTTCTCTGAGATAGTAAGTGTGTGTCACCAGCTCAGGGCACCTTCTGTGTATGGTTCCCCTCGCTGCATCCGAATCTCTGGTCCTCATAATCACACCATCCATGGGGAAGTCTGGAAAGAGAGAGAGAGAGAGGAGATATGAGTGTGGTCCTTCCATTAACTTGCACCTTTCTCTAAGTGTATTCACTTACCCCGTCTCTTTCCCTTTGCTCCTAATGGTGTATTTTAATTGGTTTACTAAAACACACAATACGAGCATATTCTGTTCTGAGTCTTTGCGCCTTTCTGTTCTGTGGCTTCAGGCATGATCTACTTGGGACTGTTCTCAGAGGCTCCCTTTGCATCAAGGTGAATTCTCACGTGACATTCATGTTAGACTGTTTCCATTTGGATCTATTCACTTGTATTGTCTGTTTCCTTGGGTAAGACTCCGACAGTGGATACTTTAACTCCCTCAGAGGACCTAGGAAAGAGCTGTGCCAACAGGGTTTGGAATGGAGGCAAAACCAATTCTGGAGAGTTCCAATGTGTGCTGAAAAAGATAGCAATCAAATAAATGTGCTATATCACATCCTGAATGTGGTCTCAGGCCCTCTGCCAGGTAGTCAGCGAACATTTTTTATGAGTTTGATTTTTTTCCTTTAGGAAAATTACTGAAGTTCTGAATCAACCAAAGCAGCACAAGAAGGACAGCAGCATTCATTCAGAACACAGGTGGGAGAACAATGGGTTGTAAAAATGGGTCCATAAATAATGAATGATTTTAGTAACTGAGTGACTTGGATGCTCACGTTGAGTGACCGTCTCAATATATTATTTATGCCTTTGGTGATTTTTTTCTAATGTAACATATTTTTTTCCTCTGGTCACAGTATTTTCTTCTCCACTTACTGTGTTTTAAACCACGCACTTCTTGCCACTATCAGTCACATAGCTCTAAAGTGAAATATAGATTATGAAAGGAAACACTTCCCACACATTTATGAAATGGTTTCCAGCTGGTCTTAAAAATGTCTTCGATTCCCTCTGGATGTAAGAGTTTATCTGCTAATGCTTAGCATTCAGGAGTTTCCCTGCTCAGTTTCAAAAGTGGGAACATGGAGATAAAGTCAGTGTTTTAAGAGATTAGTATTTGAGAAACATAAAACTGGGTGAAATAAATATTGCACATGTATAAGAAGAAAGTTTCAATCATTATGTAGTGAAATTATACCTACCCCCCCAAAAAACAAACATAAGATAGCAACAACAAAATTCTCACTATGTCAGAGGATACAAGGCTTGGCCACTTTTGATCAGGAGGAATGAAGTTGTGTACCAGGAGGGTTAAGGTTTAGGTGTGTGTGA
Organism: Neophocaena asiaeorientalis asiaeorientalis; assembly: GCF_003031525.2. NCBI lineage: Eukaryota > Metazoa > Chordata > Mammalia > Artiodactyla > Phocoenidae > Neophocaena > Neophocaena asiaeorientalis. Next base: position 959,485 of record NW_020172591.1, read on the forward strand.
TGAAATCCCAAGTGGTATGTCAATTCCTGCAGAGGACCTCAGGTCACTGGGTGGCATCCCTGTGGGAGATTATTTGGCAAAGAGAAAAAGACCTAGGCCCACACCAGATGAACCACTGTGTGAGTGGCTCTGAAGTCTTTCTGTGTAGCTAACTGGCCTTGGAGATGACTCCTTGCAGCTGTGCTAATAGGAAGGGAGCTAGGGAGTCCCTACTTCCAGGCAACTTTAAGGAACAGGAACAGGGAGATCTCTGCACCTGAATATATAGGGTTAGATAGATATTCCTTTTCCTTCTTCTTACACATCTTGCTCTTGCTGTCTAGGTTTGTATAGTCACAGCATTCATTTAAGTCCAACTTTGGACTTCAACAAGACAGAGTGGCATCTACCCAAGACATAGTGGAGAAATCGCCCTCAAAATGATAAAGCATTGAGGTGTAAAGTAACAAAGTCCAGAGAAACTCTCCAAGCTATAACTTTGCTTCTAAAAGTCCTCTGACTTGGATGCATCCTTCAATCAAAGTTCTATTTTTCCTTCATTTTAGCTATCTCTGGCTAAAATGGGTGGGGTGAGCCTCCTCTATTTTCTATTAAGGGGCAAAGCAGCAAGATTTATGTCAGGAAGTCTTGCTGGAAAGAATGGAGTGGGCTCCCAGAGCCACCCAGTTCCATAGTAATAATATTTGAATTGAAAATCAGGGTAGCACTTCCCAAACAGGATTCCCCAGAACACTACTTTCTTGAAATGGTGATTTTTTAATTTATTTTTTTAATTTTTAAAATGTTAATACAGTTCAAATCAGCGTGCCTGGTTCATTTCAGCTCCTTCACTGGCAAACCTGGGGGCAGGGGCTGCTTCAGCTTCCCTGCCTTCTTTTTGTCTGTGATGACCAAGGTGTAAAGTTATCTGCTGCAGCGAAGTTTAAACCTCACATAATCCTTATTTTTCTTGGCGTCACTTGGTGTCCTTTCGCCTGGCTGTAAGCAGAAAGTCCTGATTTCTACAGTTTTGCAAGGCATGATGACGCGGATCGGAGAGCACGGCTAGAACAGCGAGCGGCAAGAAGCTGAACTGCTGAATTTTGTTTTGTTTTGTATTTTTAACCACTGTTTATGGTAAAAAAAAAAAAAAAGTGTGGAAATCCTAGGTTGAATACATTTCAAGGAATTATTTTTTCTGCAAGGCATTAAACATATTTAATGTCTTAATAGGAATTGCATGTTTTGGAATTAACGGTTCACAGAACACAGTTTGTAAACACTGAACAAGGAAGAAGACGGGGGAGAAGTGGCCCAGGCTAGGCTGCATGACTGTGGGGGGCAGGGGCTTCTTGATTGCTAGTGGTTGAGCAGTGCCCTTGGGTACCCCCAGTTGTGCCTGGGGTATAGATGAAGAAGGCAGGAAAGGAAGCAGGATAAAACAGAGACAGCGAGGTGGTAGGGTGATGCTGGTTGACCTAGATTTCCAAACTCTGTGGGTGGATCGGGGGCCCCTTTGGGTAAGAAACATTCTCACTACTCTTGCTAGGGAGCAAAACCGACATGCTCTCTCCCAGGGAGAGTGGTATGGAATGGTACAGCTCTCTGTGTTTTCATCAGATTCAGGTTCCTTCTCCAAGTCGGTCGTTCTTTCTCCAGTTATAGTATTATAAAAATGTATATATTACAGAATTGCCATATTTTATTTTGGCTCCTAATTTAAGTTATTTCAAGCATAGTACATACAGTCCTGGGTACTTGGATGTAAAATCTATGGCCTAAGTCCATTGAGAATCTCTCTGTTGGAGTTCTAACATTGCCAGCCATGTGGCATCCCTTTCAACATGACCTCAGGGAGACAGTTCTGCATTGGGTTCCTGAGATGAACGCACATGCACATTTGATCTATTGCATTACCTCCCAGACTAAACTCGCTATCCTGCTGCCAGTCGCTACAACGTTCTCAAATATGAGTCAAGTGTGCGTTAGGAGCCGGTGCCTTGTACTCTGAACTTCAGGGAGCACAAACCAACCTTTTAATTTTTATTATTTTTTTCAATTTTATTACCTCTTATTTTCTTCCAGTTTCTTTGAGATATAATTGACATACAGTTCTGTATAAGTTTAAGGTGTACAGCATAATAATTTGAATTATATACATCATGGTATGATTACAATAAGTTTAGTGAACACAATCATCTCATAGAGATACAAAATTAAAGAAATAGAAAAAATTTTTCCTGGTGATGAGAAATCTTAGGCTTTATTCTCTTAACAAATTTCATATGTAACACACAGCAGTGTTAACTGTGTATATCATGTTGTACATTACATCCCTAGTGCTTATTTATCTTATAACTGGAAGTTTATACTTTTTGACTGCCTTCATGCAGTTCCCTCTCCCCCAACTCCCACCTCTGGTAACCACAAATCTGTTCTTTTTCTATGAGTTTGTTTGTTTGTTTTTGAAGTATAATTGACCTACAACACTATGCTAGTTCCTCTTATATGACATAACGATTTGATATCTCTGTACATTTCAAAATGATCAATCATGATAAGTCTAGTTACAATCTGTCATCATACAAATATGTTACATAATTATTGACTATATTCCCCACACTGTACTTTTCATACCTGTGACTCATTTATATTGAACTGGAAGTTTGTACCTCTTATCTCCCTCATTTATTTCTCTCCTTTCTCCATTCCCCTCCCCTCTGGCAACCATCTGTTTGACTCTATCTGTTTTGTTATGTTTCGTGAAAAGCTAAAAGCATTTCCCCTAAGGTCAGCAACAAGACAAGGATGCCCACTCTCATCACTTTTATTCAACACAGTATCAGAGTCCTTCCTAGCCACAGTAATTAGACAAGAAAAACAAATAAAAGGAATCCAAATTGCAAAGGAAGAAGTAAAACTGTTACTGTTTGCAGATGACATGATATTACACACAGGAAATCCTAAAGATGTCACCAAAAACTACCAGAACTCATCAAAGAATTTGGTAAAGTTGTAGGATACAAAATTAATATACAGAAACCTAACAATGCTAACAATGAACTATCAGAAAGAGGAATGAACAAAACAATCACATTGACAATTGCATCACAAATAACAAAATACCTAGGAATAAATCTAACTGAGGGGGTAAAAGACCTGTACTTGGAAAACTGTAAGACACTGATGAAAGAAATTGAAGACAACACAAACAGATGGAGAGATATGCTGTGCTTATGGACTGGAAGAATTAATATTAACTGATGTTGTTAAAATGACCATGCTACCCAAGGCAATCTACAGATTCAATGCAATCCTTATAAAATACCAAGGGCTTTTTTCATAGAAGTAGAATAATTTAAAAAATTTGTATGGAAATGTAAAAGACACTGAATAGCCAAAACAATCTTGAGAAAGAAGAACAAAGCTGAAGAAATCATATTCCCTGACTTCAGACTATACTACAAAGCTATAGTAATCAAAACAGTATGGTACCAGCACAGAAACAGACACATAGCTCAATGGAACAGAATAGAAAGCCCAGAGATGAACCTACACTTATATGGGCAATTATTCTATGACAAAGGCAGCAAGTATATAAAATGAGGAAAACACAGCCTTTTCAATAAATGGTATTTGGAAACTGGACAGCTACATGCAAAAGAATCAAACAGGACTAGTTTCTCACACCACATACAAAAATAAACTCAAAATAGATTAAAGACCTAAGTGTAATACCTGAAACCATATAACTTCTAGAAGAAAACATAGGCAGTATGCTCTTTGACATGGGCCTTAGCAATATTTTTTTGGATATGTTTCCTCAGGCAAAGGAAACAAAACCAAAAATAAACAAACAGCACTACATCAGACTAAAAAGCTTTTGCACAGTGAAGGAAATTATCAACAAAATGAAGAGGCTGCCTACTTAATGGGGGAAGACATTTGCAAATGATGTATTTGATGAGCGGTTAATATCCAAAATATACAAAAAACTCATACAACTCAACATCAAAAAAACCCCAAACAACCCAGTTGAAAAATGAGCAGAGGATCTGAATAGACATTTTTCCAAAGAAGACATACAGGTGGACAACAGGCACATGAAAAGATGTTCAACATCACTAATAATCAAGGAAATGCAAATCAAAACCACAATGAGCTATCACCTCACACCTCTCAGAATGGCTATGATCAAAAAGACAGCAAATAACAAGTGTTGGTGAGAATGTGGAGAAAAGGAAACTCTTGTGCACTGCTTGTGGGAATGTAAATTGATGTAGTCACTATGGAAAACAGTATGGAGATTCCTCAAAAAATGAAAAATAGGACTACTATACAATCCAGCAACTCCACTCCTGGGTATTTATCTGAAGAAAATGAAAACATGAATTAGAAAAGATGTATGCACCCCTATGTTCATTGTAGCATTATTTACAATAGCTGATACATAGAAGCAACCTAAGTGCCTATCAATGGATGAATGAATGAAGAAGATGTAGTATATGTATGCAGTGGAATATTACTACCCATAAAAAAGAGTAAAATCTTGCCATTTGCAACAACATGGATGGACCTAGAGAGCATTATGCTAAGCGAAATAAGTCAGACAGAGTAAGACAAATAATGTATGGTTTTAATTATATGTGGAATATAAAAAATAAGACAAATGAACAAACATAGCTAAACATACCAAGCTTTTTATTTTATTTTATTATTTTTTTTTGCGGTACTCGGGCCTCTCACTGTTGTGGCCTTTCCCGTTGCGGAGCACAGGCTCCGGACGCACAGGCTCAACGGCCATGGCTCACGGGCCCAGCCGCTCTGCGGCATGTGGGATCCTCCCAGACCAGGGCACGAACCCGTGTCCCCTGCATCGGCAGGCAGACGCTCAACCACTGCGCCACCAGGGAAGCCCCAAGCTTTTTATTTTTATTTTTAAAAAAATAATGATTTAGAAAAGTAAGATGGGAGAATGGGGGTGCCACAACAATGTTCCAGAGAAGCAGGGGTACAGGTCAGTCCATTCCACTTTCTCTGTCTGAGGTAGGGTCTCTAAGACCCAGATGAAAGGGGAGAAGGTAGCTATATGGACTGAATTTGCTTCTGGACATTTTCTAGAACCTGTCTGGTAGTCCTTGGTTAATTCAGCTGAGTGCCACACTTCATCAGGGTTAGGGATCCAGACCCTTGTGTACTGAATAAGGGATGGCCTCTGAGAGCAGTTCTCAACCAGAGCATCCATCACTACAATTGTCCCGGAGCCCCACTCCTTCCATACCATGCTTTTAAAATGGTCCCTTTGAATCCCCCTCTGGGGTTTGAGGTGAAGGGGAAGCACCACCTCCTCCTTTGGGGTGGAAGAGGGACCCACAGCACAATTTCCTCCCCAAGATGGTCTTTCCCCAAACCCTCCTTCTCCCCACTCTCTCTCAGTCCTTTAACATCTCCAACGTGAGTCAAGAATTTAAAAGAGTTATGTAACCAGTTTTTACTTAAATCCTTAAAAATAATTTGCATATAGACTCATACTTCCTTTGGAATGCAGCAACACTTGTATCTTTGTGCCTCAGTTGAAGCTTCAGTTTTAATTCCTGTTACAAAGATGCTTGTATGCATATCTTTCAATTTCTCTCTTTCTTTTTTTAAAAATATTTTGGGAGAGTTATTTTCTCTCTCTCTTTTTAAAATTTATTTATTTATTTTAGGGCTTCATTGGGTCTTCGTTGCTCTGTGAGGGCTCTCTCTAGTTGCAGCGAGTGGGGGCTACTCTTTGTTGTGCTGCACAGGCTTCTCATTGAGGTGGCTTCTTGTGTTGTGGAGCAGGGGCTCTAGGCCCACTGGCTTCAGTAGTTGTGGCACGCAGGCTCAGTAGTTGTGGTGCACAGGCTTCTCATTGAGGTGGCTTCTTGTGTTGTGGAGCAGGGGCTCTAGGCCCACTGGCTTCAGTAGTTGTGGCACGCAGGCTCAGTAGTTGTGGTGCACAGGCTTCTCATTGAGGTGGCTTCTTGTGTTGTGGAGCAGGGGCTCTAGGCCCACTGGCTTCAGTAGTTGTGGCACGCAGGCTCAGTAGTTGTGGTGCACAGGCTTCTCATTGAGGTGGCTTCTTGTGTTGTGGAGCAGGGGCTCTAGGCCCACTGGCTTCAGTAGTTGTGGCACGCAGGCTCAGTAGTTGTGGTGCACAGGCTTCTCATTGAGGTGGCTTCTTGTGTTGTGGAGCAGGGGCTCTAGGCCCACTGGCTTCAGTAGTTGTGGCACGCAGGCTCAGTAGTTGTGGTGCTCAGGCTTTGTTACTCAGTGGCATGTGGGATCTTCCCGGACCGGGGCATGAACCCCTGTCCCTTGCATTGGCAGGCGGACTCTCAACCACTGCGCCACCAGGGAAGCCCGATGCAGGCAGATTCTTAACCACTGCACCACGAGGGAAGTCCCTCAATTTCTCTTAAATGGTAATTTACCTTAGGATGGTTCTCCAGAAGGGAAATCATTGGTTCAAAGGATTTGGAAAGAGTATTTTCATTCTAAACCTGTGGTTGTTTTTCTCAACCTTGAGACTTAAGGGGAATTACTAGGTTGACTCGGGGGGTGAAACAGGTTGTTATATGTAAGATAGACCCTGTGTTAAGTGGTGCCAGGGTGCGTACCGGAATTTTCCTAAGAACCTATAATTTACTTACCTGTGTAGTGCCAATAGTTTGAGGTTCTTCACACCACATTTCTTCTAAGCAACTCCCAGTGCAGGAACAGTTCCAAATGCACAGGCCCACGTTTGCAATGGAAATAGGAGAATCTTAGATGTCAATGATGAGTGGAGATTTAAATAATGATAATTATATTTATATAGCACTGAGCATTTGCCAGGCCCTGTCTTAGCTACATTAACATATATTAATTTCTTTAGACCTCACATCAACTCTATGAAGAGACACTATTATTATTCCCATTTCAAAGAAGAAGAGGCTGAGATACAGAGGGGTTAAGTAACTGACTCAGCTAGTAAGTGGCACAGCTGAAAGGTGTGCATGCCATCGGCTGCACAGTGTGTCTAACCATTGCACTGAACTGCCTCTTAAACTAAACAAAGTGCTATCTGTTGCAATGGTCCTCAGAGGTTTTGTCACACTCCCATGAAGAAGATTGGAAACATTCTCAGAACTAACCTGGTTTCCAGGGGTGACAGGCCTGAATGTGCAAAAAGAGGATGGTAGTTGGGTTGGGTGGGTACTTGGTGGTATCTGGCTTTGTTTCTCTTCCCTTTGATGGTGAAGTAGGGCCCACAGCACAGTTGAGCTTGGTGCATAATAGATGCTCAGTCAAGGGTCATTGTATGACTGGATGAATGATACAGTCCACATAGACAATGACACAAATGCCTGCTCTCTGCATTTATGTCTTCTATCTCATTATTATCTCTGATTGTCATAGCAATATAAACTAGATATGATTGCCCCTGTATTATAAGTGATGAGAAAGCTCAAGTTTAGAGTAATTAAGGGAGTTATTTTGTCTAAGGCCATGCAGCTAGTCAACCACAGATGCAGGTTCCAGACCACATCAGTCACCTCTTTCATTCACTTAATGTTTGCCGCTTATGTCCTATGACCTGTTACAAGAGTAATATTAAGTATTAGCTTACGTCTGTCCCCTTAAGATAGTCCATTGAGAAGACCCAACTAGTTTATGCCCATTTGGATTCCTCAAACTCATTCTTGCTAGTAAAATATTTCCTTTTGTCTCCAAACTGATTGCTCATATCCTTTTCATTAAAATTAAACCAGAATAACTTCTCAGTAATTCAGAACACAATTGGCTTTGTTAGAAAATCCCTAATTGCATTTTTCTCAGATGACATCTTTTTGAATTAATTATTCCATTCTCTTATATCCTTTTTCTGCACACAAGCCCAGGAGCTCTGTGGGCAACCTGTGAAGACCTTTCTTCATATGTCTTTTGAGGATGAGGATGTCCTACCTCCAGTATTACAAGAACAGATCTGGAGTCAGAGCACCTGAATCCAGGTGCTACCCTGCCCCTCACTAGAGTGGGAAAGCATTTTAACTGCTCTTGACTTCAATTTTCTCCTACATGAAATAAGGAGGTGTGACAGGTCGAGGAAGTGTTAGGTGTGCCCAGGGCAGGCATCACTAATCTCTCCAGGAATTCCTCCTTGCTGACTCTCAATGCAGTTCCCCAGTCAGGTGCTATGGATCCACTGGAGGTGGCATCTAAGTTCATGAAAGTTAGTTGCTGCCTTTGGTAAATATGAACACCCAGCTCCCACACAGGCCTACTCTTCACATTTGTGCTGTTGGAGAAGAGTACAAATGGAGGCCACATACTACATGTTTAAATATTTAAAAGTTATAAATTAAGCTAACAAACTGTTAAATAATGTATGTTTTACTTTTCTGTCTTGAAAAATATAGCTTCACTATAACCTGGAATTCTCCTGCTCCTCGAGTTCCATGTTGGAATGTGGCAGCATGGAGAGAAACAACCACAGCCTTGGCTTACCACTTTTCTTCTAATATCTGCAGTCATGTGATGAAGAACCTTATATGCAAACATGTGGCCACCCCAACCTGCATATCCGAGCTCTGTCCACACTGCTGTAAACAGTTGCCCCCGCCACCCCTCAGGCCCAGGTGTGAGCATCCTAATGGTGCAGTCAACCTTCAGGATTTGGGCAACAGGACTGTACAAGCCTTGGAAGGCTATCTGGGGAGGGTGTGCCAGGATCCTGGTCTTGGGAAGGTTATGGATTTCAAGTTGATACACTCCATAGGCCTTGCAGACTCTTCAGCCTGTGAGATGGGGATGACAGAGGGCTAGAGTGGGCTCTCTATTGTACAAGGTTCCTCTGGCCAGATCGTTTCTCTAGACACCATTGAGGATAAGGTCATCCTTTTCACCACTGGTCATTAATGACCATTTAAATGTTGATTACTCCCAAATTTATATTTCCACAGAAATCAAGGGAGTAGAGAGTTTCAGAAAGATGGAGTGGCCAATGGTTCCTAAAGGACATTTGATCTGATGTTAAATGTATCAGAGAAGTCCTGGGAGTTAAAGGCTGGAAAGTGTCTGTTGGGCCTGGAAATATGGAGGTCATTGGTGGCATCAGATAGAACAGATTCCTACTGAAGAAGGTTGAAAAGTGATGAGAGGTAGGAAGTGGAGGTAGAGTGAGGAGTGTAATGACTTTTTCAAGAAGCTTAGCTGAGAAGGGAAAGCAAGAGGAAGGACAGCAGTTAGAATGGGATTTAGGGTCAAATTTAGAGTCAAATTTTTAAATGGAAGGCATTAGAGAATATTTAATGGCTGCAAAGAGCTATCAGAGAGGGAAAGTGAAAGGTACAAGAGAGAACGGTTAAATGACGATGCAAGAAGAGGATTGGGGTCCAGAGCACAGGTGGAGGGATTGACCTTGAACCAGAGGTGAGGTGATAAATTTTCCAAAGCTGGAGATAGTGGCAAATTTGGACACATTTGTAATTGGAATATTGAGGCAAATTGTGGTTGCTTAAAATTTTTTTTTCAATGAGGAGATAAAGCCATATGCCGAGAGTGAAGGGAGAAAAATGTGGCTTGGGGATTTAAGGAGAGTGTTGAAACTTTGGAGTAACTGCTTAGTAGAGAATGCAAGGGTTGCTGATCGAGACAGTTGAAAGAATTGTCTAGTGGCACAAGGGCAAAGCTGAGTTTGTTCAACTTGAATGCTGAATAGCAAAAATCTGTGCAGTTTTGTGATTTTTCTTTCTCCAGGAGAAGTTAGCAGCCCAGGTAGCGGGCAGAGGAGATAGTCTGTGTAAATTACCTGGGGTAGAACATGCAGTGCTGATGTGCAAAGTAGTTAGAAGAAACAGGTGTGTAAGGGAGAGCAGTGCAGGTAAGAGAGTAAAGTAGGTAATCCTCTATGGACTGTAAGCCTGGAGATTGGATAGGGAGAGAAGTGATGCCCCCAAGGGGTTGACCCACTCTCAGTTGAACTCAAGGAAGAGCATATGGAACTGGAGTGCAGGTATGAGAGAACGGGATGATAAGGAGAGCCCTGGAGATGAGCGCTCAAGATTTCAGAGGTGACGCAGTTGCAGGTGGTGACAGGACCTTGGATGAGGCCATTGGAGTCAGTGATATTTGGCTGGAATGGATGTGCAGGTTAGAGTCAAGGAGATCATGGAAATTTGATGCTAAGGTTGATTAGATTTTACACATTGTGAGAAATTGACGATAATACAATAATTGTAGGGTTTTTTTTTTTTTTTTTTTTTTTTTTTTTTTTTTACAGGCAGACTCTCAACCACTGCGCCACCAGGGAAGCCCTGTAGGGGATTTTAACACCCCAGTTACATCAATGGATAGGTCATCCAGACAGAAAATCAATAAGGCAACAGTGGTCTTACATGACACAATATTCCAGTTGGACCGAATAGATATCTACCGGACATTCCATCCAAAAACAGCAGAATTCACATTCTTTTCAAGTTCACATGGAATGCTCTCCAGGATAGATCACATGCTAGGCTGCAAAACAAGTCTTAACAAATTTAGGAGGATAGAAATTATATCAAGTCTCCCCCCACCCCTACCACAGTGGTTTGAAACTAAAAATCAATTGCGAGAAGAAAAATGGGAAAAGCACAAACATGTGGAGACTAAACAACATGCTACTAGATGTTATACATTGTAATTAAAGAATAATAAAGGGCTTGAAGAAAAGAAAAGAGCTGATAACACTGTATAAAATCCTCATCTTGTTTAAGACATAGACTTTCTTGGCATGCTATCCACTCTACCTTTTCATTTAGTTTCATGTACAAAAGACGTAGAATACCATGGGTGATGGGGATGTAAAGACGGGGAGGAGAGGGATGAAATGAGAGGACTACACTTTGGCTCCTGCCCGGGGCTGGCAGGGATGCATGTAGGTTCCAAATGGCACTGTGTGCAAAATGGTACTGGTCAGGACTTAGGCTGTGGAAGCTGGGCTGCCAGGTTACACACAGGTTCAGCCTCCTGGGAGGTAGGGATGTTGAAATGGACAGTCTCAGAAGACTCGGCTTTATGGGTTGATTCCTTGAACTGCAACTAGTGGGAGAGGAGGGGAAAGTGGCAGAGGGAGGAGGGAAGGGAATTCATGTTTATTAAGTCTCATCAGGCACTTCACATGCATTTAACTTTCATGATAATCCTGCAAAGGAAGCACCATTATCCTCATTTCATAAATGATGTGTCAACTTGCCTGTAACATGATGTGAATTTCCATAGGAATGCAGATTTTTCTTCCTGAATTGCAAAACTAGACAATGTGTACATAGAAAGTCAAATAATACAGAGAAATTAAAAGGCAAGTCAATAAGCAATGTAGCCTTCATAGCTGCCTTTGGCTCCTAGACAATATTTTCTCATACCTTTCCTGTCTCCTCTGTTTGATCTTGGCTCAGGGCCTATCTGAATCATCATTTGACAGGATTCAAAGTGCTATTTCTAACCTTCACCAGTAAAAATATTCAACTTGCATGCTTTCAAGAGTAATTCACTTCATGTTGTCTCTCTATGGGGAGGCAGTTCTGATGAACTGGAAACGCTGCATTGAAAATCAAAACCATGGATTCTGGCTCTAATCCTTGCTACTGACAAACTATGGGACCTTGGGCAAGACGCTCAACCCCTCGAGTATCCTACCTCTAAACAGGGGTAATGATACCTGCACTGCTTGCCTTACAGGATTGATGCGCGGGGTAACGGAGATGGCGAATGTGAAAGGGCTACACGATGCTATGCTGATGGCAAGGACCTCTGTTCTTGAGACAGGGTAACTCAGAACTACCTACTTTATGTCATGCTTCAGACAGCACAGACTTTAAACAGGTGCACAAACCTTTATCTGAAACTTTGTGGCCAAACATGTGTCAGAATGAAGCAGCATTTTTCTGATTTTAGAAAGGAAAAATAGTGCCCATCTGGCATATTACTTAACCCTACTGAGGTCTAAGGCAGCATCCTATAATGTCACACATGGACTTTTTTTTTTTTTTTTAGCAAGACATGACTATTCATATTAGAAGGGATAAATATAGATCATAAATAGCTTCATTTTCATTTACATCCATATAGTAGGCTGAATAATGGCCACCCAAAGATATCATGTCCTAATTCATGGAACCTGTAAATGTTACCTGGTAGTAGAAAGGATATTTGTAGACATGACTGAGTTAAGGATTTTGACATGTGAGATTAACCTGGATTATCTGGGTGGGCCCTAAATGTCATCAAATGTGTCCTTATAAGAGGAAGGCGCAGGGAGATCTGATACACATGGAAGAGAAGGTGATGTGACCATGAAGGCAGAAGTTGGACTGATGCAGTCATAAGTCAAGGAATGCTGGCAGCCACCGGAAGCTGGAAGAGGCAAGGAACAAATTTTCCCCTCGAGCCTCAGGAGGGAGTGTGGCCTTGCTGACACCTTGATTTTGGCTCAGTGAAACTAATTTTGGACTCTAGCCTCTGGAACTGTGAGAGAATACATCTCTATTGTTTTAAGCCACCAAGTTTGTGGTAATTTGTTACAGCAGCCATAGGAAACTAATTCAGTCAGGTTTTGCTGCCAAATGAGTTATGAAAAGAATTCTGAGTTGTCAGTTTTTTGGCCTTTGGGAATTGTGAATATGTGGTTGACCTGTATGTAGCACTGGTACCCAAGTATCTTTTCAAAGTGGTTGTTAGGCTGTCTTGTTCATTCACAGCTGGTCAGAATGGTGGGGAGGGGCCTGGAATTGCTGTTAGCATTGCCCATTGTGCAGCAAGATGGACATTGAGGTATGTTGGGAGGGGGGGAAGGGTGAGTCTATCCAATAGCAAAGTTTGAGCTGGGGGGGGCAAAGGTGTTTTACCTAAGGAGCACAGTAATTTCTAGCCACGAATCAGGCAAATGGCTGGTCCCTTCAAGGGATTCAATTAGTAGCAGGGTATCCCACAAGTATGTGATTCTAAAAGCCCAGGTACCAGGCACAGGTGAGGGAATCTGGGTATCAGGTAGCAGTTGAGGTTCAGGTCAAGGGCTAGGGAGGGCATCAGTGGACATAGGTTACTATAAGAGAAACTGAAGAAATAGGGACTGATGCAGAAGCTCAGTTGTATCAATGTGTGTGTGTGGGTGTGTGTGTGTGAGACACTGTCTAGGGTACTTGAATGAGAAAGGTTCTTTATTAGGGAACATCTTGAGGTGGGTGGGAATGATGACTTGGGAAGAATATGAGCTCTGCCAGTGTTCTGAGCCAGATTAGCGGTAAGGAAAACTCAAGTGAACCCCACAGGGTATGATTTGGGGTGCAAAGCAGGAACCTGAATTAACACTGATGCACTCATCACGGGCCAGAATGGCAGGGAGACTTGATCAGTACTCAGCCCAAGGAGAGGGGTGCTGCTCCAGAGTACTTATTTCTTCATGCCAAGCTGACTAGGAAACTGGGGTAAGTAGGACATGAAGGCACAAAGAGTGGGCAATAGAGAGCCACTGAAGGGAAATCTGTGAGATGGGCACACACACGCACACGCACACACACACACGCACACACACACACGTGCACACACCGTGGGGGGAAGTGGGGAGGCAGAGAGGACGACTGTTGAGGCTGTCAACATCTTTGTCTTCTTTTGCTTGTTTTAAAATCAACTTCCTCATGATAAAATAGCCCTTGTATCATCACATGACTGTGTCTATGATGAAATTACTTAAAATCTCCATTTTAAAACTCATTAAGTGTATCTGAAGCCTATTTAAAAAGTTATGATCTAATCTAAACGGCCAACACAGAGCCCAGTTAAGTAAACTATGGGCATCTATGCAACCAAACTTTTTATAGTCATTAACATTACGTTTACAAAGAGTTTCTAAAGTCCTGGGAAAATATTTATGCTATAATGCTGTGTGAAAAAGGCAGGATAAAGATTGTTTACAGAGTACAAAGAAACAAACAAAATAAAAACTATGCATGAAAAACTAGTAGGAAATCCATTGAAATGCTAATGCAATCATAGCCTCTAGATAGTGGGGCTAAGAGTATTTTTTTAAAATCATCTTTCTAGTTTTCTATTTTCCTAATTATCTGTGCATCACCTTTTCTTTTAGTTATTTTACTTTTTTATATATTACTTTTGCAATGGGAAGGACCCAATAAACTCTCCTTTCTGAAAGAGCCTACACCTAACCTTCTTGAATTTAATCCAAAGAATTTTGTGTTTTAAAGGGCAACAATATCTACAAAGAAAAATGTTATTGCATTAATATTTCCAATTGTATGAACTCTAGATATAGAAGGTAAAAAATAAATAGCTCCTCCCCATGCCTACCCAATAAACCTAACAAGAAACAGACTTATTTTTTTCTTTTGTCATAAAACCAAGTGGCAAGAAACTTCAGGCTGTGGAAGAGCACCTGGAGAAGATGATATTATGGTACAACATGGCTTGAACTTGCCATTTACACACTTTTGCTGCAGGAAGAGCCTGCTTTCAGAGGTGGGTGTGGAACAGGAGAGGCTGCCTCCTGCAGATTTCTTCTAGGAAGCGAATCCTTCAAGGCTCTTCTCAGGTGTTATCTCTTTCAGATGTGCCCCTTAACCTTGAGCTGGAGTAAGTGTCCTCCCTGTGCACGCCTCTATCACTGTCTGTATCCTGTGACATCATTTCACCAATGAGGCTGCATAAGAGTCTCAGAGAGGCAGAAATTGTGTTTCACTTGTGCTGGTCTTCACAACACCTAGCAGAGCCCCTGGCAGACGGTAGGTGCTGAATAAATATTTGTTAAATGAGCTGAGCAATTCGCCTAAAGTGTGAGAGAAGCTGAGCTTCCTAGGGTTGCCATGACAAAGTAGAGCAAGCTGGGTGGCTCAAAGCAACAGAAATGTATTCCCTCACAATCCTGGAAGCCAGAAGTCTGAAATCAAGATGTCCGTAAGGCCGGTTTCTTCTGGAGGTCTTTGAGGAAGGGTCTGCTCTATGCTTCTCTCCTGCCTTCTGGTGGTGGCTAGCAATTCTGGGCATCCCTCGACTGGCATCTATACCATACAGTCTCCGCTTCTGTCTTTACAATGGTGCTCTCAATCTTCGTGTGTCTCTTCTGTGTGTCTGTGTCCCCGTGTCCAAATTTCCCTTTTCTTGTAAGGATATCATTCATATTGGATTCGGTATGAGCCTAATTCAGTATGAGCTCATCTTAACTCGATTACATCTGCAAAGACCCTATTTCCAAATAAGTCATACTCAGAGGTACCAAGGTTAGAACTTGAATATATCTTTTGGCGGGGACACAATTCAACCCACAACAGAAACTATAGGGGATTTGAAACCGAGTGATGTGGCAATAACCTGCCCGTGTACCCAACATAATATAACGACTGGGCAGAGAGGGTACCTGGGTCACTACCAGCCATAGGTAGCCAGGAGCTGAGGATCTGGGTCAGTGCAACTGGGCAGGAACAAGGAGAGCCAAGCAGGTGGGCGCTAAGAACAAGAAAGGAAGAAACTGTTTCAGAAATAGGGCGATGTTGCCAGGCATGGGGAGAGAGGAATTTGGGGTTAGTGAAGGAGAAGAGTAATTTGCTGAAGTGTGTCAAATGACTACCATCTTGTCCCGTGCTGTTTATCACTTGCGTATCTGGTTGTCTTTGGCTCATGGTATCTACTTAGTGTCTGACCCCACATCCACATCAGAGAGTCTGGCATGAAAAGAAGTAGGTAGGAAAAAAGACAAGCATTTTTCTCCTGGGAGTCATAAAAGAAAAAACTGTGTTGGCTCTATGTTCTGTGAGAAACACACTGAGCTACATCGTACGTACACGTAAAGCCCATAAGAACTGGTAGCATATTTGGCAGAGACTAAAAACTCCTAAGAGGATATACATGACATTTTATATGCAACGTCTAGCTCTGGGGTTTGAAGAGCAAAAGATGACATGTTATCGCTTCTCTTTGAAACTAGAACTTTAAAAAATGTTTATTGGCTTCTCTGGTGGCGCAGTGGTTGAGAGTCCGCCTGCCGATGCAGGGGACATGGGTTCGTGCCCCGGTCTGGGAAGATCCCACATGTTGCGGAGCGGCTGGGCCCGTGAGCCATGGCTGCTGAGCCTGCGCGTCCAGAGCCTGTGCTCTGCAACGGGAGAGGCCACAGCAGTGAGAGGCCCGCGTACTGCAAAAAAAAAAAAAAAGTTTATTATTCATGGTAAAGAGCAATTAATAATAACAAAATTGGAAATTATCTCAGTAAATGAACACCCCAAAGTGGAATGGTTGCCTCACGCTATTCCTTTCGGAGAGTCATTTTTCCTGAAGTCACAAATCAACTGCTCACTGTTGAACCTGAGAAGAATGTGAGACAAAATTTTTACATTTCCATGATAAGACACTTCAACCCTTTTATGTTTGTGACCCCCTACTATCCATTTCTTGACCAAGAATATCCAAACTTATGGAGATTTTCAGACTTGAATATCAGAAGGTGAAAAGAAAAATTAATGAGCTGAAATGTTCTTGCTTTGATTAAGACTACATCATTTGCATTTAGTTTAATTGAAGTAACTACATTACAAGTTGAGGAGAAAGATGAGGAGGTGACATGTAGAATGCTGAACTAAAAAAAGGGGGAGGGCTTCCCTGGTGGCGCAGTGGTTGAGAGTCCGCCTGCCGATGCAGGGGACACAGGTTCGTGCCCAGGTCTGGGAAGATCCCACATGCCGCGGAGCGGCTGTGCCCGTGAGCCATGGCCACTGACAACAGTGAGAGGCCCGCGTACCGAAAAAAAATAAAAAATAAAAAATAAGGGGGAGCCCTGGGCTGTAGATCTATCAAAATCCCAGGAAACACTGTTTACTTCCCAGACTTCCGAACAGGAGACTGGGATTTGCAAGGGCAAAGAAGATGAGACCTGGGTCTTGTCAAGTGCAGCGTGGTTTTCATGCATGCTTTGGGTCTGTTTCGATAACAAAGCATATCTTTTGTAACTCAGGCATAAAGGAAATATTTGTCTAACCAAAGGAGCTATCCTAGACTGTGAGATGAGCTCTGAGCATTCTAGCCTCAAAGATAATTAAGACTCAAGAAGGTTTCTTCTCGAGCTAGAGCTCAAGAAAAGTTTATACTGACTTCACAACTGGCTCCAACCAAAAGTTTCAGCACCCTTCTATTTGAGGTATTAACTCACTTGACCCATAGTTTGTACGTGCAACTGGCTAAGGAGACGGGGGCAACGTGAAAATATAGTTCAAAATTTGGCTTTGAACTATGCCTGGTATGCTAAAATATTTAGTTCTTCAAAACTTGGCATTTAGAGAAGAGGGTGGATTTAAATAGAGGATGACCAGCTGGCTAATTGCATGTTGCCAACATCTTCCTCTGGTTATTTACTGGATGGGTCTTGTTTATGTCAAAAGCTGACTCTGTCCTTTCTCCTCTCTCATGGCCAAAACATGGAAGGCCATGCATTTTACTCAACATGAAATGTTCTGGTGAAACCCAAGGCAACAAAGCCTGCTTCAGTCTCTTGGGCCAGACAAGGCAGGTGGTAGGACAGAACTGGGGAGAGGTTTTAGGACAGGCTGAAAATGGCAAACAACTAAGATTCCAGTTTATCATCTTCTACATCTCCTTTTAGAGAAGATAATTTCTTCCCCTTAGGATATTGTCAAGCCAAAAGCTATTGATGGCACATTCAAAGCTAGGTTTTTCGGCGTGAACTCACTTCTTAAAGCCCCATCAATCTGGCTGAGCCCTGTGGATAAAGGGAGGGCTGAGGTTAGCAGAGTGTAAAGTGTAAAGTGGGGGTGGCCCCTCCTCATTGCATGATTGAAGAAAAGAGCCTCCAGGGACCTCTGCAGTATATCGCACAGGGAAGGAACCAAGTATAAAACGGATAGAAACTTGAAGAAAATGATGTACAGAGGTAGAAAGGAAATGAGGGTATGTGTGAGGGTCACATGCTGAGTGTATCACCTAAGTCCATCCATAAGAGGCCCATCAAAGAGTAAGACTCTGGTTGGAATTGCAAACTCAAATGCCTCTAGGAAGGCTCTGGTGGATAATATAAATGTTAGAGATTGTTAGACTATAGGGAATGGTGGGAACTGTGTCAAACTGCAACACACTTATCTGCTATAAAGGTATTAAAATTAAAAAAAAAAAATACACCACGCTGACCAAACAAAACATTTCTGTGAGCTGCATTTAACTCAAGGGGCATCAATTTGTGACTGCTATCTAGTGAGAACTCAACTTTGAGGGTCTGAAATTTGGGGCTGTATTTATTTGTTGAAAGTGTCTGGTAAAACTGCTTTACATAAGGGAAAGCTATTGTCTAAACTTCCTGTCATGATGTAAAATTCCTTTTTTCCCCTGTTCTTTTTCTCTTGTCATAAAATGAAGACCACATCCTTGGAAGGAAGATATTCATTTTGGAAATTGTCAGGGGGGCTGCCCTTCACTTCCTCAATGAAGAGGTAGGGGTAAACACGCCTGTCACTCCACCCTAAACTCAGGGGTTATCAGCACATTACTCTGGGCCTCTCCTTAATTCCAGGCAAACTCTCCTCCATGCTACGTCCTCTCCAAACCCCAGTGGCACCAAAAGGAAGCAAGCCATCATAACAGTGAGTTTTAAGTCAGTTTTGTGAATAGGGACGGAAGTTTTTGTTGATTAGGAGAGATTACTTTGTGTAAATAAATCAAAATAAATTCTTCTTAAAGTGGGTGCCCCTATGGGGAGAAGCTTGAATGGATAAGATTTACAGTTGGGATAATAATATTTAGTCAAGGATACAACTATGGCTTTCCATCCTCTAGGGCCCTACAGACCTCTCACCTGAGAATTTCTCTCTAAACTCTTTCATTAGGGATATTATTTAAAAATAGCTTTAATACATGGTATATATTCCTTGAGCACATCTGAGGCTAACCATTATGGTAGCTCCATGCTACTGGCCTTAGCTTACCCCGCTTACTGTTGCTGAATTTCCCAGCATCCACTGTGCTCAAACTGGAGTTTCTGTGCAATCCTTTCCTCTGGCTCGACCATAGCTGTCTGCCGGAGCAAAAATAACACTAGCAAATAGTTTCTAACCACTTATTGTGTACCTAGTAGTTGTATATGAAAAGTGAAATAGAAATATGTATCAGACGGGTGATACAAAGAAAAGGGCCATCAGTCTAGCTGGAGCAGAAAGTTGGAAAAGCAGATCAGAGCCAGGCTATGCACAGTGTTTCTGGCTAGTCTGACAAATTCAGACCTTTTCCTGATGCAGGGAGCCCATGAAAGTTTTTGAGAAGAGATGTAAAATGATGGAAGAGACTTACTAGAAAGCTTTACTTGGCAGGCATCTGTAAGGTGGTTCAGAGGAGGGAGAAACAAGAAGCTTGGCAATCAATGTTATTAGTAAATCCAAGCATTAAACCATCTAGAGACTTACAGTGACAAAGAGATACCTAGTTCTAATGATAAATGACCAACATTAACTGTGTACTCTCATACGCCAACTACTGTTGTATGTGCTTTACGAGCATCATTTAATTTAATATTTGCAACAACATTCTTAAATATCACTCATTTTCAGAAAAGGAAACTGAGTCTCAGAGCAATGAAGACACTTTCTAAGCATTACCTGGCTAGGAGGTATCAGAGCTCGGAGACAAACCTAGGTGGTCTGGCTTCAGGGCCTTCACCTTCGACCATGCTTCTGCAACTTGCATCTGAGCATCTCCATCCCTGGCCTTCCCTTGCCACTGTGGTGAGGCTGGGACTCAGCTTAGGACCACTGTTATCACTCTGCCTCATTGTCTATTATGTTTGTACACAGGCCTCTACCTTAGATGACATGCTTGCCCAGGTGGTGATTTCAAGACACTCAAAACACTTGCTAATGCTTGCATCTAATTCAAAGGAGTCTCGTGAGCAAAGAAGGGGAAGACGAGGCACAAATACAATAAAAATATCACCCAGGGCTGCCCATCACATTCTAGCAGAGGAAGGAAGAAAATGCAGGACTTTCTGCCCTGCTGCTTTCAATTAGATGTTAATGATGTTACTTGCCTGGCCTCGTTGGTCTTGGTTCAGTGGATTTTGGATGCATTTACTTCCAAAATGGGCGATTTGGAACTTACCTGATAGTAAACTGCTTAGTGTTTTACTGGTTCCTTCAGTCACTATCAGATGAGGAAAAGTTACTGTGAACTTAAACTGACTACATGTTTTTCTCAAAGCTACTCTGCAAGATTCCCAAACATTTTGAGCCTATAGACAATCTAGGCCAATACAGCCCTTTAAGAACAAAACCAAGAATAGATGTTTGCCATTTAAATTTCTTTTAACACTATTCGTACAAATTTTAAGTCAGGTGCAGATTCGACCAGAAGGTGGCCTAATTAGATCATGTTTAAATTGATAATTCCATATAGGTTGCATAGAACAATTTATATTTTTTTCTCATTGCAAAACTTTCTTGTATAGAGACATCCAGGAACACAGGGAACATTAATTTTGGCTTGGGTTCTGGACTTATATATTTACTCTTTCTTTACACTATTTAATAACAAACATACTGTGTTAAAGGAATTCTATTGTAGAAAAATAGACAATACCTTAATTGCAGACCTAAACTTTTACAGGTTATTGTCATGGTATCATATAATGGGGGAAGTTAACACACAGGTATTTGATAAGACATCAGTTTCAGAGGACATGCATATAACTTAATCCATGTGATGCAGTTTTATAGCTAGGTTGGATTCTCAATGCTGAATTGCATCATGAATAAGTTGTTTACTGTTTTAACAGGATGCCCTCTGGTCAGGTGTAGCTACACTCTACTGAATCAGCAGATCCGCCTATTGATTCACTGTTAAGTCGATTTTTAAGTTTAAACTTTGGCCAGGCAGTGATTGAAATGAATTTATTTTTGCAACCAAGAAGATTACAGAGGTAAGAAGGCTTGGAAGGACTATTGAGAAATCTTGAAACTATTTTCATTAGGAAGTTAAACAAATGTCTTTATTCCATAAGATAAACATCTAAATCTGCACAGTAGAGGTTCTCTAATTGTTGGCATTTAAATAAGCATGAATAAACTTGTCAGTTTTCTATAAATATATGTTACTGAGATATATAAGGTTAAGGATATTAGAAAACTCATGAAACTTGTTTGAAAAAGTTAAAGTAATTCTTATTTGATTTAGTATGGGTCCAGTTTTAGTCAGAATTGGTAATAAAACGTAGGACTTTTTTTTTTAACAGTAGAGAAAGTTCATCAAATCCTTGAGGAAAAGTTGAACATTTAGGTCATTCTTCCTAATAATATTGGGTTTGTAGAACTGATATAGATCGAGAACTAAGAATTCTATTTCTGCTTAGGAGCTTTAAAAATTGATTTCAGAGAATCAATTTTTAAAAGCCAACCTTCCCCAAATCCAGATTTCTTATTAAATTTTACTTTACATTATTTTACTGTATTTTTAAAAAAAAATATTTTGCCCAGAGAACTGAGATTTTTTTTTTCTATTAAATAATAAAATTCCTTAAAATGGGTTTGGGGTAGGTGACATGTTAAAAAATTTAAAAACCATGTAATACGCAAACATCTTCTTGTAATAAAAGATTCGGATGGTATTGTTTGAAAGACTCCCCCCACCCTCCTTCTCAGATTATTTCCAGCTGTAGTTCTGTGCATGGTTTCTAGGTGTTTACATACACATACAGCTATATTGGCACATATAGACTTCTGAGTTTTCCCCTCATATTTCTATCCCACTTTCACCAAATTCATTTTGTCAATAAAGCAGTTCCAGACTTAAAAGTACAAATAATATTTACCTCCTCCGGTTAGTTAGTAGTAAATTAACAGTTCAAACAACCGATTAAACACATGCGTCTCATTAGGGAATCTTTTCTCTGACCCTATTACTCCAGTCTACATTTGGGTAATCCTTTGTTAGTGACCAGGGGAACGTAGGAAATGAGCTACACTCTGTCTGGACCGTTAAACAACTTGTTTCTATCCCATGTTATTACTTTTATGATCAGAAAGCACGGGGCACCTGAAAACCTTACAGATTTTGATGCCCTTCTTGTCTCTCTTGTTCTCTCTTTTACTTTCCCCCTTTTTCCTTTTACTGTCAGTTAGGCACCCATGATTTTTGTTGATTTTTGAGATAAACCATACATGTATTTGACAAGTGGAGTCACACTCGCCCAGTGGGTTACACCCAAATGCCAGTGAGCACTGATTTCCTGACATTGTGGCACAGCGAATTCTATAGTCAGAGAGACCCAGGTTTGAATCCAGCACTCACTTGCTCTGTGGCCATAGCAAATTACTTAATCTAGTTAACCTCAGGATCCTCTTTAATAAAATGAGGGTAATAAGATCTGCCTTACATGTGGCCGTTGTGAGGAAATAATGAAATAATGTATGCAAAATTTCCTAGCACAATCTCTCAATAAGCGGTGGTTATTATCACAGTAGTGTCAGCGCTTGCCTTGCGGATGATGGGGGAGATAGGGAAAAGCTCGTAAATCTTTTTTTTGTTGTTGTTCCTGGAGAGTTTTTGCCCATACTGTTTCCTAAGCTCTAAATACTTTTTTCCTCATCTGACCTAGACCTTCAAGTCTAGGCTTCAAACTAACTCCACGGTGAGGCTTTCTCAGGCCAGCCTGTTTAAATTAGACTCCCCTCCCCATTTATTTCTTTTTATGAATAGACTTTGATTTCTGAATAGTTTTAGATTTAAAGAAAAATTGAGCAAGATAGTATGAAGAGTTCTTAGATAGCCCCTGCACCACTTCCCCTTGTATTAACATCTTACATTAGGGAGGTACATTTGTTTCAATTAATAAACAAATATTGATATATTGATATTAACTGAAGTCCATATTTTATTCAGATTTCCTTAGTTTTTATCTCATGTCCTTTTTCTGTTCCAGGGTCCCATCTAACTCTCAGTAAATCTTGATCAATGGCTCAGCTTCTGGGAAGGCACTTCGTGAATTTGCAAAATCTTTTTTGGAGAAGTGGAGAAAGGAGGGATCAAATGTAAAGTGAGCCAGACAATTCACTGGGCAAGATATTTTGAATTAGATAAAGCTCAAAGGGGTAAGTACCAAAGTTCACAGGACAAAATCAAAACGTTGCCATGCAAGATGGGGAAAGGCAGACTTCAACTCAACGTGGTGGCCCCAGTAGAAATAGTCAAATGAGTGCTGTTTATTTATAAAGCCAATAAGATAGTGGGATGCAGGGAAGGCAAAGGGCAGGAAGTGGCCTGTCAGCTTCTCCCAGCACTGGTCTGACCCCAACTGTGGCCACTTTGTGTCTCCCCTTTAAGGAGGATGTGGGGAACTGGCAGAACTCCAAAGAAGAGCAAAAATGTAATTAAGGCTTGGGAAATAAGGGCTGAGAGGAAAGGCCACAGAGCTGTGGGGTTATTTAGCTTAGAGAATAAAGGTCTAACAGATTTGAAGGGTCATTACATGAAAGACATCAGTTGTTTCTCATCTCCACAAATAACAGGACAAGAGGAAAGAAGCTTACACTGCACTCTAGAAGGTTTGGGGCTGTTAGAATTTTACTGAGGAAGCTGTCAAAGCTCATGGTGGCATCGGAAAAGAAAAAGGATTTATGTACAACTATGGGGATACAACTCATTCACATTTACCTTCAAAGGAAGAAGAAAGGTGGTATTCAGATACTGGCTTTTGGATTATTTTGAAAACAAACCAGTTATCCTTGGCTTATATCATATGGTTGTTTACCATTTAAATTCAGTTATTAACAAAAAGTTAGTTTGAAGTTATAGATGTAAATTAGATAGGTTCACAATTTCTTGGGACAAGGCCCTGCCCCGTTCGACTGGGCTAACACCAACTAAAAGGCTCGCAGCCTATATTATTTACCACGTCTTGGAAGAAACTATATTTGGTTGTGACTTTTAGGAACAGTCTGACAAACCCCAGTGCTGGTGTCCAAAATATTGCAGAGTAAGACTGCAATGAAGGGTTCTCTGCCTCTCATTTAGGCCCTTTGGATGGCGATAGGGAAGTTGGGCCCTGCAAGTATGATGAGGAGTCTCAACTCAGGATGTGATGGGTCCAAGTTAGAGGGATAGGAATACATTCAGTAAATACCTGGTCCGTGGATGCTGCTTGCTGTCTTCCAATGTGTTAATAGGTGGCCGGTGGCTGACTTCACTTTGGATGCTTCCTCTGCTCTTAAATGAAGCTACACTCAAAATAGCTTTACTCCTCATGTTACTTTTCTCTTTTCCACAAATATATTTATTTATTTATCTTTGGCTGCGTTGGGTCTCCATTGCTGCGCGCGCGCTTTCTCTAGATGTGGCGAGTCGGGGCTACTTTTCGTTGCGGTGCGTGGGCTTCTCATTGTGGTGGCTTCTCTTGCTGTGAAGCATGGGCTCTAGGCACACGGGATTCAGTAGTTGTGGCAGGCGGGCTCAGTAGCTGTGGCGCACGGGCTTAGTTGCTCCTCGGCATGTGGGATCTTCCTGGACCAGGGCTCGAACCCATGTCCGCTGCATTGGCAGGCGGATTCTTAACCACCGCACCACCAGGGAAGTCCTACTTTTCTCTTTTCCATCTACCATTCTTTCTATTATCACTTCTGTTATTAATTTTTTTTTTTACATCTTTATTGGAGTATAATTGCTTTACAATGGTGTGTTAGTTTCTGCTTTATAACAAAGTGAATCAGTTATACATATACATATGTTCCCATATCTCTTCCCTCTTACGTCTCCCTCCCTCCCAACCTCCCTATCCCACCCCTCCAGGCGGTCACAAAGCACCGAGCTGATCTCCCTGTGCTGCGCGGCTGCTTCCCACTAGCTATCTACCTTACGTTTGGTAATGTATATATGTCCATGCCTCTCTCTCGCTTTGTCACAACTTACCCTTCCCCCTCCCCATATCCTCAAGTCCATTCTCTAGTAGGTCTGTGTCTTTATTCCTGTCTTACCCCTAGGTTCTTCATGACATTTTTTCCCCTTAAATTCCATATATATGTGTTAGCATATGGTATTTGTCTTTCTCTTTCTTACTTCACTCTGTATGACAGACTCTAGGTCTATCCACCTCGTTACAAATAGCTCAATTTCGTTTCGTTTTATGGCTGAGTAATATTCCATTGTATATATGTGCCACATCTTCTTTATCCATTCATCTGATGATGGACACTTAGGTTGTTTCCATATCGGGACCCTGCCAGTGGTGGGCTGCACAGGGTCCCGGGAGGGGAGGTGTGGATCGTGATCTGTGCTCACACACAGGCTTCTTGATGGCGGCAGCAGCAGCCTTATTGTCTCATGCCCGTATGTGGGGCCCGCGCTTTTAGCCGCGGCTCACGCCGGTCTGTGGAGCTCCTTTAAGCGGCGCTCTTAATCCCGTCTCCTCGCGCACCAGGAAACAAAGAGGGAAGAAAAAGTCTCTTGCCTCTTCGGCAGGTCCAGACTTTTCCCCGGACTCCCTTCCGGCCAGCTGTGGCGCACTAACCCCCTGCAGGCTGTGGTCACACCGCCAATCCCAGTCCTCTCCCGGTGCTCCGACCGAAGCCCGAGCCTCTGCTCCCAGCCCCGCCCGTCCTGGCGGGTGAGCTGGACAAGCTTCTCGCGCTGGTGAGTGCCGGTCGGCCCTGATCCTCTGTGCGGGAATCTCTCCGCTTTGTTCTCCGCACCCCTGTTGCTGGGTTCTCCGCGGCTCCTAAGCTTTCCCCCTGCGCTACCCACAGTCTCCGCCCGCGAAGGGGCTTCCTAGTGTGTGGAAACTGTTCCTCCTTCACAGCTCCCTCCCACTGGTGCAGGTCCCCTCCCTATACTTTTGTCTCTGTTTATTCTTTTTTCTTTTGCCCTACCCAGGTACGTGGGGGGTGTCTTGCCTTTTGGGAGGTGTGAGGTCTTCTGACAGCGTTCAGTAGGTGTTCTGTAGGAGTTATTCCACGTGTAGATGTATTTCTGGTGTATCTGTGGGGAGGAAGGTGATCCCCGCGTCTTACTCTTTCGCCATCTTCCCGGAAGCCTGTTATTAATTTTCAATTACACCAGTAATACAGGCCAATATTTTTTGGGATTTTTCCGTGTTAGTGTATATATGATCTGCTGCCTTTGTTTTTTTTTTTTGCGGTACGCGGGCCTCTCTCTGCTGTGGCCTCACCCGTTCCGGAGCACAGGCTCCGGACGCGCAGGCTCAGCGGCCAGGATGTCTCACAGGCCTAGCCGCTCTGTGGCATGTGGGATCTTCCCAGACCGGGGAACGAACCCATGTTCCCTGCATCGGCAGGCGGACTCTCAACCACTGCGCCACCAGGAAAGCCCCTGCCTTTGTTTTAACTACTGCTTTTTTATTTCTTGGTATAGATGTATTGTCACTTTTTTTGCTGTTGTTTAAAAATATTTAAGATTAGGGATAATGGTTGAAGTCAGAATAATTGTTATCTCTGAAGGGGTAGTGGCTGGAGGTGGCATGTGAGAATGTTCTAGGGCCTGTAAATGTTTTATATCTGGCTATGAGTGCTGATTACATTGGTGTATACATGTATAAAAATTGTCTGTGTACTTTTACATGCTTTATTGTTTGTAAATTATACCTCGATTTTAAAAAGTTTAAAAAAGTGATTAAAGTCATTATACTTTAAATATATGATAAAGTATTGCATCACATTTCTAAAGATATAGGACAGGGATATAGAAAAGGAGAGCTGGAAACGAAGAGAGCTAACATTCATTAAGTACCTTTTTTCTTGTAAGCATATGATATAATTTCTCATTTAATTATCAACAACTCTACTAAGTGGGTAGTATTCTTTTTCTTTTTGCGTTACGCGGGCCTCTGACTGTTGTGGCGTCTCCCGTTGTGGCAGGCTCCGGACGCGGAGGCTCAGCGGCCATGGCTCACTGGCCCAGCCGCTCCGCGGCATGTGGGATCTTCCCAGACCGGGGCATGAACCCGTGTCCCTTGCAACGGCAGGCGGACTCTCAACCACTGCGCCACCAGGGAAGCCCAGTGGGTAATATTCTTATTCCATTTTTGTAGGTGAGGAAACAGACTCAAAATCAATTGCTCAAATTCACACATACTTGGTAAGTACCAGAGTTGGGATTTGAACTGAGATCATTAAAAACTCTAAAGGTCTGAATGTAATTCTGAAAAGAGAGGCTGTAAAGTTGAAGGTGAGCTCAGAGGCTGAGTGAATTGCCCAAGTCTTTGCCATGGGCCAGTGACACATCCATTTGTCTCCTAGCCCACTGCTCTTTAGTGCAACAAATGATTTCCTCTCTGTTTCATTTTCAGTGTTTAACAAAGTTATGGAAGAAAATACTTTAGGTGAGGATTTACTGATGGAGGAACTTCTAGAAATTTCCTACTGTCAAAGATGCAAATATTTAAAATTTATGCAAGAGTGAACCAAACTACTTGAGCATCTGAGAACTTTCTTTTCTCTTTGGTCTGGGGAAGCTTGCAAATTATATGCCTTTGTAGAAAATGATTTGATTTATAACCTCAGAAATGTATATGAAAGCTATGGATTTTCCTTGTTTTGGAACTGTGATACATCATTTATTTAAAGGTATTTAAAGGTAGTAAGAATAGTTTAAATGACAAAGAAGAGAATCTGAGACAATTTAGAAAAATTTATATAAAAGTATAAATTTCATAAACCTCTATATCATTTTAGTTATAGAGACTGGCACTCCTTTTCTGGCTCTTTCCTCTCAGTTTAATTCATTAGAAGTCTTTAAAGCTCCCTTTTCTATACTTTTCACTATTAAAAACATTTTTTTCTTCATTCTTTTCCTCTTGATAATTTTTGTCCACTTCTTGTTACTGAGTTATGTTTCCATTACATCTCAGCACATGGCATGATGTTGTTTACATCAAATCCATCTAACTGTATTTTAGAGATGGTTAATTGTGCTCTTTTAGTAATGACAGGAATGTAGCAAGAACACATACTCCTCATATCATCAGTTTACTCCCATAATTGGAATAAATTCTTTCTGATGTGTTATGTGTTGAGAATCATACAACTTTTCAACCATCGAGGGCACATTTGCTAGAGCCGTAAATAATAGAATCTCAGAATAACCATGGAAGAGGACTAATTTGGCACAGGAGAAAACAGAAGCCCAAGTGCAAATTGGTTTCTCTCATCAGCCAATAATCTGAGTCATATAACCTAAAGTAAATGATGTCCTTTCTTTATAGTACTGATTAAATTAATCTGTAATGCTTGCTCCCTTAGTTGATTTGGTTTTGGAGGTGTATATTATAATACATGCAAAGTTGGGAATGCTTTTGGACCCAAAAGCATTTATAAACATAGTTTATAAACATAGAATCACTGGTAAAGATAGAACAAGTAAGTGTACAGCATATTTTTTCTGGCTACTTGGGCTCGTCAGCATGAAGCCAGGTTATAAGTCAGAAGAATCACCTTAGAAAGGCCCTCAAGGTCAGTGATATTTTATTCCTTGTTGCCTCTAGAGTAGCCACAAATAAAAGGCATAGACCTACGTTTTCTCTGCTAGAATATACATTGTATGCTAAATGAAATCTTTGGCTCTTTTTGACGGTCTCTCTGCATTAAAGAACAACAGAGCCAAGTCCAACTGCATGACCACTGTCTTTCACATGATTGTAGTTTTCTGATGATGCCAAATCCACAAAGCATGTTCAAGTCTATGATCTGAGAGAGAAAAGGTTTTGTTCAAAGTGAGTTATGATTACTTCAGTAGAAATATATTTCGAAATGTAATTTCTGGAATGTGTTATTTTATGACATGTAAGTCTAGAAGGAGGTATATTCCCCCTTCCCCCAATAAGGTCATTTTCTCATTTTTCTTTACTGATTGCAAAAATAATAGATTGATGGAGAAAATCTAAGCAATATGGGAAAGTATTAAAAAATAAAGTCATCCTAATACGCGAGAAATGTTAACATTTTGGTAAACATTCCCCCCGACATCTCTCTATGCATTTATTTTGTCCATCTACGTTTGTGTGTGTGTATTTATGTAAATGATATAATATTCTTTTGTACTTTGTTTTTCACTCAACAATCTGTCATGGAGATTCTCTTTCCTTTAATAAGTATTAAATTCCTTTTAACATCTATGTAGCCGCCCCATGTATAGCTATGTATAGCTATACCAGAATTTAACTAATCCCCAAGTGATGGATATTAGGTTGTTTCTAATTATGATTATAATAAGCAAGGGCTGAGTTAACATTTTATACATGTATCTTTTTAAAAATTTTTATGGCGTATAGTTGATTTACAATGATGTGTTAGTCTCTGCTGTACAGCAAAGTGAATCAGTTATACACATACATATAACCACTGTTTTTTAGATTCTTTTTCCATGTAGGCCATTACAGAGTATTGAGTAGAGTTCCCTGTGCTATACAGTAGGTCCTTATTAGTTATCTATTTTGTATATAGTAGTGCTTATACATGTAGAATTACCAGTAAAATAGATAAATCTGATCCATGTCACTCATTTGCTGTCCAAAAACTTCTTTTTACATTTTACCAATTTTCATTGCTACCGACAACATTGGAGAGTATGGTAGCAGATCCTTCAGTTCACTGGCTTGAAAGTCTTCAAATATTCAATATTAATATACATGAATTTTGGCAAACATATGTCATTCTTACTGAGTAGATTAAAACATGTGACATAAGGATTAGTAGGCAAAACGAGTCTTTCCGACTGTTTGCCAAGCTGTCAGAAAAAAGTTCTTCTTCCTCCACACTCTTACATGCAATACTTTGTATGTACCTCTAATGCAACATATCTGATTTTCACTTATATTCTTAGGTGTCTTTCCAATTAAAATGTTAGCTCCCTAAAGGCAGGAACTGTACTGCAACCCTGCAAGGATCTTGTAAGCTGTGTCTGTCCCTCAGTAAACTTTGCAGATGGATAAATAAACACAAAACTTTCTGTTTGCTTCTCCCTCATTTAGCAGCTTCCACCTCCTTCTTTTCCTTTGGCTTTTGAGATATAAGAGTAATATTTGCCCAGGGCAAACAGACTTGGAGCGTGGGAGGCAGCATTGTGTAATGGATGTTAAATAGGCGTTTAACTTTTGGCTTTCTGATTTTGTTAGCTCTATAACCCTGGGCAATTTGCCTAATTTCCTTCTCTGTAAAATGAAGGTAATTGGTTTGACTTCAGAAAGTACAGATTAAAGGGATCATGTTTTAAAGCCTTTAGCATGGTGCCTAGTGTAACACTTGATAAATAGTAGCTGTATTATTTTCTCAAAGGAACAGATATACTAAAAAACAAAACAGAACAAAACCTACCCTCCAAACAAAATACGATATCACTGGCTATTTCTGCCTTCTACTCTTGTGGACACATCAACTTCTGTACTGGAAGCAACCAGAAGCTAAAATGTTAATAGCTTAGGTCTGAGACTCTTAACAGAATCAATCTGAAACATGTCTGTAGATAAAAATTTAAGTTTTTGGTTTTCAAAACTGATAGAAGTGCTTAGTTTATTGAAATAGGGGAAGAATAGGATTGGGCCAGATAGGGTAACAGTAGAGTATTTTATTAGGTTAAAAAATAACTTTAGGCAGTCTCTAGCCTAAAGCATTATACAATTCCAGAGAATAAAAAAAAAAAAGTGAAAGTTGAACTATCGTGATCTTTGTTCTTTCTTAACTAGCAACTGACCTTTCGTACTGACAAACTTCTTTAACCTTTTTTGCACTAGGACCATTATTGGTTTTCACCATGCTTACCTTACTGTACTTGAGCATATGTACCTGAGCTTATTTTCCATGTAACAGTTGGGTCTTAAAAACGTGGGAACATCTTGTGGACCTGCTCATTAAAGTGTCAACCAGGTTTCTGCATTTGCTGTTAGAGATGGCTCAGAAAAATTCAGCGTCACCCGTGTGTCATATTTTCAATACTTTCTTCCCTCCACACAGATGTCTTGTATATTAAGCTGGTTATAAGCAGTGAGTGCTCTTCTAAAAATCTGTGGCACCAAATGTGGCAACATCTTCTGCACATAATAAGTGTTTGCAAATTTTGGTCAAAGATAGCTCTCTTTGCCCGGAGATGGAAACAACCTAAGTGCCCTTCATTGGATGAATGGATAAAGAAGATGTGGCACATATATACAATGGAATATTACTCAGCCATCAAAAGAAACGAAATTGAGCTATTTGTAATGAGATGGATAGAGCTAGAGTCTGTCATACAGAGTGAAGTAAGTCAGAAAGAGAAAGACAAATACCATATGCTAACACATATATATGGAATTTAAGAAAAAAAAATGTCATGAAGAACCTAAGGGTAAGACAGGAATAAAGACACAGACCTACTAGAGAACGGACTTGAGGATATGGGGAGGGGGAAGGGTAAGCTGTGACAAAGCGAGAGAGAGGCAAGGACATATATACACTACCAAACGTAAGGTAGATAGCTAGTGGGAAGCAGCCGCATAGCACAGGGAGATCAGCTCAGTGCTTTGTGACCCCCTGGAGGGGTGGGATAGGGAGGGTGGGAGGGAGGGAGACGCAAGAGGGAAGAGATATGGGAACATATGTATATGCATAACTGATTCACTTTGTTATAAAGCAGAAACTAACACACCATTGTAAAGCAATTATACCCCAATAAAGATGTTAAAAAAAATAAAAAAAGAAAAAAAGATGAGCAAAATATATACTTCATGAGACCAATTGAATAACCTCTTCTATGGAAGCAAAGACACACTTCTTCTCCTTCCTCTAAGGAAGCCAGATCCTGATTCATTTTTTGTTTAAGACTCAGCAGAAACACAATGCTTCATTTTATAGAGGCTTATTACAACCCAGTGACAGCACTATAATTTCCTTCAGGATGAAGTGCTCCACTTGGCTTTAGGCCAGCTAAGCTCCATGTCATTTAGCACTTCTGTAACTTCTGACACAGGCAAATACCTTCACAGTAAGTGCATTCTGTATTCTTTTAGGAAGCATGTTTTTAAAACGTTGTTTTAACAGTAACTCATTTGAAGCAGCAGTCAGATTTTGCATGTGACCAGATTTCATTTCCCTGATACGGGCATTCAGATAGTCCATAAACCATTGCAAGTGACGGTACCACCCACTTCTTCTGAGGCCAAAGCAGTCATAAAGTCAGTTTGGCATGCAGAGGGCCTTTTGGTTCTTTTGTCAAAGGAAACCTGTAATTGTAAAATTCCTTCTTGGTTTCATTGTTCATGTAGACCTAAATAATGTTTCCTTGTCTTTTTCTGATTATGTGCTATGTGGTCGGTCTTGATATTGTTTTGAAGAAGTTATAGACAGTTAAGTAAACATCTTAGGGAAATAGCTAAGATCTAAAGCTAGGAACACTTCATATTTTTGTCTATAAAAAAAGACACATAGTTTTTTCAGAAGCCTCCTACCCCACCCCCCATGCCTGTCACTTGTTATCACTGTGGACTTTTGCCCCAGGAGACTGTGTCTCTACATAAAAGTTGTGTAATCCTTACTTCCTGAATGGGACCTACCTAAGTGCTTACACATAATACTCACCTCCCACATGGACAGGCATGGTGGCTGCTGGGTGACGGGAGGGGACATACCAGAGGGGTGAGGGGAGGAATCCTCAGAAGCAAGCACAGCTGTGGAGCAGATCTTTGATCCAACAGCAAAGCTGAGTCCAGCCAATTAGAGACATGGCATTCTGCTTTAGCAACCAACATGACATGACAAGCATGCTGCGACTGCTTCCAAAGACTTCCCTCCTTTTGGCTTAGACTGGGGTGGGATGAGGATAGAAAATGGGAAGACTAAGGGGAAAAACAAAGTATTAGTTTCTTTCCCCATTTATTGACTATAAACACAAACATTGACTAGGTGCTCTTTATGGGGCCAGGCACTGTGCTCAGTGTTTTACATGCAGTCTCTTTCTTAGTTCTCACAATACCATCAAGCAGGTAAATTTCAGTCTTCATTTAGCAGTGAAGGAAACTGAGCCTTTGGAGAGGCTGAGAAAGTTGCCCAAGGTCACACAGTAAGAGGCAAAGCTGGGACAGTATCCTGCTATGAGGCCAAGCCTATACTCTTAACCAACGTGCTACACTGCCTCTCTGTGTTAGAACATCTTTCTTCTTTTCTCCCCAGCACAGTGGAAGCTAAGTAGAAGATAAGAAACCTGCTAGATGGTAGATGTCTGGAGGGACTAGTTCTTTGTCATAATATTAATATTATATTGTTATAGTCAAGTATGTTAAATTGTTATGTTTATCTGAAACAACTAAGAAACTTAAATCGGCTTGAGCAAATGTAATTCAAGCTGTTTGATCTCTAAAATGGGGTTATAATGATCCCTGTCTGTTGGCCTCTCTCTGTCTGTCTCTGGTTTTCTGAAGTGAGCTTTTGTTTTGCAGGAACAGTTGTTAGGGAGCAATACCAGCTGCAGGGGAACAATTCCTGACATTATCTCCTCCCGCTCTCTAACTTCCCTCCCCACAACCTCCGGTCCTGGCAAGTGCTATTATTTTAATGGATATTGCCAGGGACAGGAAGCTCTCACATTTATTTCTCTGATACAATTTATTGAAGCAAAAGCTTCTCGAAAAGAGGCCCCAGCAGTGTATCTGGTTCAGATTCAAACCTTCAGGGGAGAAGACGTCTGCCAATACAATTTAGCTGGAAGCTAGAGAGACAGAAGGAGGAGGAACACTTTTGGGAGTTTTGAGGACTCTGATGTCCATAGCCTCCTATGTTTGGTGCCCTCAGGGGTAGTTGCATCTCAGAGCATAAACCGGAGAAAAGAGAACTTCCAACATCATGTAATGTCCTCTGATGGAGACGTTAGATTTAGGGTTGGTCTAATTTACTTTGACTACTCATTTCTGAAAATGGCCTGTGGGATGCAGAACCCATCCTTAAATTAAGGCTTCCCCTTATTCCAGATTTCCTGTGAGGGAGTATGTTCAGATAACCAAAACCAGATAATCATACAGATAACCAAAATCTGTGTGAATTCCCCAGGTCTTCCACAAAAGTGTAAAGCTTTCTGTTATATTGGAGGTTCTCAATCTTCTGTGTTTTTATCATACTTTCAAGTGCTGGAATTTTTGGCAACACAAATGAAGGACTTCAAAGAATCAAAGCTACACCACGCTCCCCATTACGATAAAACAATATGTCACAGTGTTCATAAAAATAACTACAGCAGGGCACAGCTTGTGTGCTTGCCTTTCTATGCTATGTCTAAGTTCAAGGACAGCTGTTTAGTGCCCTTACCTTGATGTCTAATATGTTCGTGGAAAAAACTGTTTACATGTTTCAGAAAACATACAGTCTTTGTTGCTGGTTTGCTGTTACTCTTTGCAGGATGAATCTTGGCATCTCAGTAACAGTATGTATACTCAGTAGCAGCAAAGATAATTTTTTTTTGTGTGTGCAAAATTTGGTGAAAGTTCAAATTCTGGGGTGCCATAGCATACTGTTTAAAAACCACTGCCCTATATACTTGAAAAGTAAATCATGATAAAAGAGCAGAATGAAAAAACAGAACTGCATCTGAGGGAGCTTGCCCAAATGCTGCTACACTGGCATCTGAAAGCAGACCTTTGCCTTCTCTGGGTGGGGTGACAATGCTTTTCATGTTAGTGACACTCAGAGCTGGCTGCTTTGGGAGACATTTAGACAAGAGGTAGCTTGGTAAAGTCTGGATAATGAGCCAAGAATTTCAATGGGTTCTCATAGTTCGATGATTTAGAGATGGATACATGGAAAACAATATTAAATATATATACTTAAAAGTTGTCACTTGTTTGGTATTAAAGGATCAGGTTGACAAGTCCCTGGCATGCATTTAGGGAAGCTTGTGGTATTATCACTCCACGTTCAGATCACCCAAGTGATTCAAAGGAGATTGGCCGTTTTTATTCATATGCACATTAATTTAGAAATTTGGCTGGGAAACTTTCATTCCCTTTGTCTTAAAGCAAATATCTGAAGTTGATCCCTTTTAAATACCACAGAATTCGTTCCTCAACTTTCAAAGTATCGTAGGCAAATGTAATTCTGAGTAGTTTTGAGACATGGGCCAGAAAGAGAAGGGACGAATAAAACCCAACACATTTCAGAGTTAGGCTGTGCCTAGTGCTTATATACAGTGTGGCTGGGCCAATACCTGGTTCAAACGTTCGTTGATGGTCTGCTATGTACTGAGTCTAAATTCTAGGCTCTGGTGATAAAACAATGAATAAGACAGATCAGTTTCCTTTGTTTTTCCTGGGAGGGGAAAATAATAAAGTACACAAATAAATATACGATATGGCAGAAAGGGAGGAACAGAGAGTCATGGGGTGGGAAGGGAGCTACCAGTGCTGATGCACAATGGGTAGTTAGGGAAGGACTTCTGATAAGGTGACATTTGAACAGAGAACTGGTGAGCCACGTGGGTATCTGTGGCAACTGAATTCCAGGCTGCAGAACATCAAAGGCAATGAACCCGAGGTGGCAGCGTAACTGGCAAGCTCAAGACCAACAAGAAGACCATTGTGAATGTATCAGAGTGAGCCAGGATGGCACTGGTAGGTGGAAAGATGGAGGGTGAGGGGAGAATCATATTGGTTCTTACAGATCAATGTAAGACTTCGGCTTTTATTCTGAGTGAGAGGAATCCACTGAAGAGTTTTGAGCAGAGGAGTGACATGATCAGGCTTATATTTTGGCTGCTGTGTGGGAGACATGGTGGCAGGGAGAGTGGGTAGGAGGCTATTTTGATAATCCAGGTGAGAAATGATGGTGGCTTGGACCAGGATGGTAGTGGTGGCAGTGGTGAGAAGTGGTCAGACTCTGGATATATTTTAAAGATAGAGTTGATATGATTTGCTGGTGGATTGAATGTGGAGTGTGAAAGAAAGAGAGGAGACAAAGATGACTCCAAGGTACTTTCCACTTGGTGCCCAGGGAAATGGCCCTTCCCTTGGTAATTTTTCTAGATGTGAACTGTGGGTGGGACTGTGGGGACAGAAATGAGGTCACAAGGAAGCAGGATATGCTCAGAATGGAGATTTAGGCAGCTTGTTTTTCAGTGCATAATTATAAACAGCTTTGGTTCAATCTATCCATTTGGTACCCAGAGTTTGTAATGATATTTGGGAAACCTTAAACCCAAACCAAAGTATTTTCCCCTGGAATCCTGAAGGCAGTTCTAGTTACTCCTCCTCAAGGATGAGAGAAGTGTAGAGAGGAGGGTATAGAGAGAACACTCTGTCTAAACAGCTGGAGGGCAGGCTGAGAAGTTTGAAATCTTTTCTCTGGAAGAATGAGGGCCGGTTTGAAATTTGCAAAATTATGAAGAGCATGGGAAAAAATAAACAGTTTTTTTTTCACCTTTCCTTTCAACATTAGAATTTGCCTGGCTAAGCTTACAGAGGTGATATTTAAGCAGTGAAAAGGAATTGTTATTTTACACAGCAGATAATAAATATATACAACTATAGACTTCAAGGATGACATATTGATAGATCGAAAATATAAATAGAGTTGAAAAGGGTTTAGAAAATTCAGGGATAGTGTCTGTATAATAAATTATTATGCAAACTAGGGATTCAGTTGTACCTTACCAAAATTTTTTGAGTGGGTATTTGTGTATATTATTATACTAACTGCTATATGAGATATAATAATAATAAAATACAATCCCTATGCTCAAGAGTTTGTAATCAATAGGCATGATGACATGTGCATGAGTACAGAAATTCAAACTCCTTTATAGGGCACTATGGTAGATTGATTGCGTTAATGGCCTGTCCCAGTTTCCAGTCTTTGCCCTGTATCTTTGTAATTCTGTCCAATTAGCCTCTGGGTACATCCATGTGACTTGCTCTGGTCCATGGAACGTTAGCAAATACGATGGCAAGCAGAGGCTTGAAAAACATGTGTGATTTCTCTTGCCCTCTTGCATGACTGGGTGTATTCTCTTTTTCATCTCTGCTTTGTTGTGAACATGCCCAGGCTAACCTACTGCAGATGTGTGAGAAACAACTAGAGAAGAGCCAAGGCCATATTAAACAAGCTGACAGCCAGCCAACTCCAAACATGTGAGAACGCTCAGCCAAGATCAGTGGAAGAGCCTCCCCAGTGCACACTTCTGACTGCTGACCTGTGAGTGACACCAGGTGAGACCAGGAGAGCCACCCAGCTGAACAGTAGGCTCATGAGCAATAATAAATGGCTATTGTTTTAAGTCATAGAGTTAGGGGATGATTTGTTATGCAGCATCATTGTGGCAATAGATAACTGATACAGGCAGTCAAGTTTCTTTGCAGTGTGACCCCTGCCTACCTCTTTAGTTTCATGTCCCACCACCACTTTATGTTCCTTCAGGCAACTGATTTACCTGAATTTCTAAAATGAGATATGGTCTCTCGTGCCTTTTTACATGCTATTATCTACTTCTGAAAAGCACATGTCCTTCTCTTCCTGGACAACTATCCTTCCATCAGAGCCCAGATCAGCTGCTTCTGTGGAAAGTCATCCTGATGCCCCAGGCTGGGTTACGTGCTCCTTCCCTGTGCCAGTGGGATCAGCTCTAGCACAGAACACACATACACATGATTACAATTTAGTATGTTAAGTGTGTTCTCTCCCTCATAAGCAGAAGTGTCTTGAAGGCAGGGATGGTATTCTCTATATCCTGAGGGCAGTGTTTAGCACAAAATAGAATTTCCACACACACTGGTAAGCTTATTAAAAACATCTCTTTACCTTAATGTAACAGAATGCTAAATCCCATAAAGAAAGGAAAGATACTAAGAAAACAGAGAAGACTTCATAGAAGAGGCAGAAATTGAAATGCTCTTTAGATTTAATGGATGGAGAGGGTTTGGGAGGTGAGAATGTTTCAGGCAGAAGTTATAGCCATGAACAATGGCAAAGTGGTACTCTGGTTGTTGAATTGTTCAGTATCATTTTATTGGAGGAGTCATAAGCTATTGTGATGAGACAGGGTCATTTTGTGGGGACTTGAATAGCATGTTAAGATATTTGCTTCATTTTGTAGGGGAGTGACACCATAAGAACCATATTTTGATGGGTTACTTTGGAAGTAGCATATAGAATATATTGGGGGTCAGAGGGCAGACAGCAGAAGCAAGAAGAACTACAATCCTGCAGCCTGTGGAACAAAAACCACATTCACAGAAAGACAGACAAAATGAAAAGGCAGAGGACTATGTACCAGATGAAGGAACAAGATAAAACCCCAGAAAAACAACTAGATGAAGTGGAGATAGGCAACCTTCCAGAAAAAGAATTCAGAATAATGATGGTGAAGATGATCCAGGACCTCGGAAAAAGAATGGAGGCAAAGATCGAGAAGATGCAAGAAATGTTTAACAGAGACCTAGAAGAATGAAAGAACAAACACTCAGAAGAATTAAAGAACAAACAAACATAGATGAATAATGCAATAACTGAAATGAAAAATACACTAGGAGGAATCAGTAGCAGAATAACTGAGGCAGAAGAATTGATAAGGGACCTGGAAGACAGAATGGTGGAATTCACTGCCACAGAACAGAATAAAGAAAAAAGAATGAAAAGAAATGAAGACAGCCTAAGAGACCTCTGGGACAACATTAAATGCACCAATATTCACATTTTAGGGGTCCCAGAAGGAGAACAGAGACAGAAAGGACCTGAGAAAATATTTGAAGAGATTATAGTCAAAAACTTTCCTAACATGGGAAAGGAAATAGCCACCCAAGTCCAGGAAGTGCAGAGAGTCCCAGGCAGGATAAACCCAAGGAGAAACACACTGAGACACAAAGGAAAAATGACAAATAACATACAAGGGAATTCCCATAAGGTTAACAGCTGATTTCTCAGCAGAAACTCTACAAACCAGAAGGGAGTGGCGATATATTTAAAGTGTTGAAAGGGAAGAACGTACAACCAAGATTACTCTACCCGGCAAGGATCTCACTCAGATTCAACAGAGAAATCAAAAGCTTTACAGACAAGCAAAAGGTAAGAGAATTCAGCACCACCAAACCAGCTCTACAGCAAATGCTAAAGGAACTTCTCTAAGTGGGAAACACAAGAGAAGAAAAGAACCTACAAAAACAAACCCAAAACAATTAAGAAAATGGTCATAGGAACATACATACCGATAATTACCTTAAATGTAAATGGATTAAATGCTCTAACCAAAAGACACAGGCTCACTGAATGGATACAAAAATAAGACCCCTATATATGCTGTCTACAAGAGACCCACTTCAGACTTAGGGACACGTACAGACTGAAAGTGAGGGGATGGAAAAAGATACTCCATGCAAATGGAAATCAAAAGAAAGCTGGAGTAGCAGTACTCATATCAGATAAAATAGACTTTAAAATAAAGACTATTACAAGAGACAAAGAAGGACACTACATAATGATCAAGGGATCAATCCAAGAAGAAGATATAACAATTATAAATATATATGCATCCAACATAGGAGCACCTCAATACATAAGGCAAATGATAACAGCTATAAAAGAGGAAATCAACAGTAACACAATAATAGTGGGGGACTTTAACACCTCACTTACACCAATGGACAGATCATCCAGACAGAAAATTAATATAGAAGCACAAGCTTTAAATGACACAATAGGCCAGATAGATTTAATTGATATTTATAGGACATTCCATCCAGAAACAGCAGATTACACTTTCTTCTCAAGTGCACACTGAACATTTTCCAGGATAGATCATATCTTGGGTCACAAATCAAGCCTTGGTAAATTTAAGAAAATTGAAATCATATCAAGCATCTTTTCCGGCATCAATGCTATGAGATTAGAAATAAATTACAGGGAAAAAAATGTAAAAAACATGAACACATGGAGGCTAAACAATACATTACTAAATAACCAAGGGATCACTGAAGAAATCAAAGAGGAAATAAAAAAATACCTAGAGACAAATGACAATGAAAACACGATGACCCAAAACCTATGGGATGCAGCAAAAGTAGTTCTAAGAGAGAAGTTTATAGCAATACAATCTTACCTCAAGAAACAAGAAAAATCTCAAATAAACAATCTAACCTTACACCTAAAGGAACTAGAGAAAGAAGAACAAGCAAAACTCAAGTTAGTAGAAGGAACGAAATGATAAAGCAGAGCAGAACAGAAACATTTTCACGGGTAGTTTCAAAAATAGACCCATAACTTTGTATATAAATACTTACTTGCTTATATAATTAAGCAAACACACATGAAAATATTTGTGCTAAAGTGGTAGAAATCTGTAGATAATTTTAAAGTTTATTCATCGAAATTCCCTTCAATGTGATTGATGCTTTTTTAAAAAATAAATTTATTTGTTTTGGCTCCATTGGGTCTTCGTTGCTGTGCGTGGGCTTTCTCTAGTTGTGGTGAGCGGGGGCTACTCTTCGTTGGGGTGTGTGGGCTTCCCATTGCGGTGGTTTCTCTTGTTGCGGAGCACAGACTCTAGGTCTGCGGGCTTCAGTAGTTGTGGCTCGCGGGCTCAGTAGTTGTGGCTCGCAGGCTCTAGAGTGCAGGCTCAGTAGTTGTGGCGCTCGGGCTTAGTTGCTTTGCGGCGTGTGGGATCTTCCCAGACCAGGGCTCGAACCCATGTCCTCTGCATTGGCATGCGAATTCTTAAACACTGCACCACCAGGGAAGCCCTGATTAATGCTTTTATAACCAAAAAAAAAAAAAATGTCAAGAATTGATCTTTGAACCAAGTCTTTATATAAGGAGTGGTTGTGGTGGGGTTTCTCATTGCTATGTTGGTTTGGTTTACAGTTGTTCCGATACTCTGAGTCTGTTCTTAGAAGATCTTTTATTAGAATATTTGGGTGACTTTGTTTTCACTGGAGGTGCCAGGATATGGAGGGAAAAAAGACTAAGGGCAAACAAGACTGTTGCAGGTGGGTGGACATTCTCTCGAACTGCTTTCATGTCATTTGGCAGGAAGTGAACTGGTCACCCCCATCCCACCCCTCATCTCCTTTCCTTCTGCCCTCGCACAGACTGTTGATGATGTTCTGTAAGGGCAGGCTGGGGAGTTGAGGGGTCCCTCAGAAGGAGGGCTGCTTTGATCTCTGCTGGACTTCCAAGCAACCCTGATCTCTTGGGTCATGTCTCTTTTTGAGGATTCTCAGTTTGTGATGGTGTCTGAACAAGGAAGAAACGCTGTATCTGCACTTTTGACTGTGGGGTGTTTGAATGCCTGTCCCAGTTCAGATTCCAACATACCCTATTGAAGAGGGCACCTTACAAGTCTGAACTTTGGCTTGGGCAACTGAGAATGAACGCATTTTTCTTTTGAACCATTTGTGCTTTATAAAATACCTCAAGGGAAACGATTTTAATTCTGGAGCCCTAATAAAGAACATAGGAAAATGTTCTTTGATGGTTTCTTTGATGAAGAAAAATCTTGATGTATAAAGCAGATGATACAAGTAACCCTGTCTCCCTAAATACTGTTACTTAACCTGTATTTAATACTTTTAGAATTCTTTGCAGAGAAAGCATAATGTAAGCAAAAATAGGCGAGAAGGGAAAATGATAGTTTTTCCCCGTTACGGTTTATAGGCACTAAGATATGGAAATTGTCCCTGGAGTGTCTATAATTCTTAATAAAAGTTCCAAGAAAATCTACTTTAAAAAAGTGCACACAAAGGTAAAGAGAAGAATTCCACTTTCTAGGAATTCTCAGGGGCAGACATCTTAATGGGGTGTCACTTAATTGTCAAAGAAAAAATTGGCATGTCACTCAAATTTAGTTCTCCTGCTCCTATTTTCTTTAAGTCTTTCTTTCTAAGAACTGATACTGAAACTAGGCGGGAGCTTCCATTTTCTTTTCTGACAATTCCCAGGCCGAGTCTTTGTTTCTTCCTTTTGGCCCTTCTCTCTTCTGCAGGCAACTAAGGGTACTAATTCATTTCTCTCTGTCCCCATGTACAGGGAGGAAAGACCTAGTTACAAAGCACATATTTCCATCCTCTGACAGGATATGATAGATAATAATCTCAAATCCTGGTGGCTTAGTTTTAGACTTGAAGTTCTGATGGCTTTGGGGGATTCGTTCTTGATATTTTGAATTTATTATATGTAACTGTTTATGAATATAAGCTGTCACACATATCTGTTTGAGTCCATTTCTCCCCCTTAAATACTGTAGTGAATCTCCATCATTCTCAGATAAAGCCCAAGGTCTTTTGAATGCCTGGAATCTCCTTTTCCTCATTCTTTGTCTGGTTGACGCTTCCTCTCTTTATGGGTTCAACTCAGCATTCATCAATTACAGGAAACGTCTTGGGTTTCAGGATGTGTACAGGCACCCCATCTCTGCTCCTGTATCACTTAGCATATTATAATAAATTAATTCACTGATTCATTGGTTCAAAAAATATTTATTGAGCACTTACTCTTATTGGCTTAGCTCTGTAAGCCCCACCAGGTTAGGGTTGTTTGTTATAAATAGACTTTGATAAATATTTGTTCAACTAAAATGGATATATATTATTTTTATTTTTAAAAAAGGCTTAACTTGTTACTCACGAATGAACTTGCCATTAGAGAGGCAATATGACGTGGTTAAATAAAAAAGACCTCCTCTCCCATTCCCCAGAGTCAAAAGCAGAATAGCTAGAGGTGGTGGCTAAGAGCCTAGATTTCAGAGTCAAACTGTGTCCAGATTGTGGCTCTTCTGCTTTGGCTGTGTGACATCAGGTCAATTGGCCAGTCTCCTGTGTCTCACATGTGAGATGGAAGTCACACCAATACCTGGTCCACAGGGTTATTGAGAGGATTAAATGAGGAAGGTACAGTGAGGTACAATTAAATGAGAAAGGAGTGCATTGTAAACTCCATAGTGTCATTTATTTATTTATTCAGATTATTAATTTGCTCAATTGCATCCTTGATTGTGCTTCTCAAGCTTTAATGTATATACAAATCACCTGGGGATTTTGTTAAAGTACAGGTTCTGATTCAGTAGGTCTGGGGTGGGGCCCAAGATTCTGCATTTCTAATATGCTCCCAGAGATGCCCTAGTCCAGCGGTCCCCAACTTTTTGGCACCAGGGACTGGTTTGGAAGACAGTTTTTCCACGGAACGGGGTCAGGGGATGGTTTCGGGATGATTCAAGCTCATTACCTTTATTGTGAACTTTATTTCTATCATTATTACACTGTAATATATAGAGATAATTAGACAACTCACCATAATGCAGAACAAGTGGGAGCCCTGAGCTGGTTTTCACTTGCCACTCACTGGTAGGGTTTTGATATGAGTCTGCGAGCAATTGATTTATTATGGTCTCTGTGCAGTCAAACCTCTCTGCTAATGATAATCTGTATTTGCAGCCGCTCCCCAGCGCTAGCATCACCGCCTCAGCTCCGCCTCAGATCATCAGGCATTAGATTCTCATAAGGAGCGCGCAACCTGGATCCCTCACATGTAGGGCTCACGCTCCTGTGAGAATCTAATGCCGCCACTGATCTGACAGGAGGAGGAGCTCAGGCAGTAATGCAAGCGATGGGGAGCGGCTGTAAATACAGATGAAGCTTCGGGCTCCCTCACCTGCCACTCACCTCCTGCTGTGCAGCCTGGTTCCTAACAGGCACGTACCCTGATTCCTGGCCAAGGGGTTGGGGACCCCTGCCCTAGTCCACAGACCACACTTTGGTCTAGTCTAGAGAGGTGGTTCTCAAACTTTATTGTACACCAGAATCTTCTGGATGACTTGTTAAAACGACTGCTGGGTCTCACCTGCAGAGTTTCTGCTTCAGCAGGTCTTAGGTTGGGCCCGATAAGTTACATTTCTAACCAGCTCACAGGTGATGCTGATGCTGCTGATCTGGGAACTTCACACTTTGAGACCCACTGATCCAGAAAACAGAAGATTGTTTTACTGGGAGAGTAAATTACTTTGCTATGCTGCAGAAAACAGGAATTGGAGACTTGAGACTTAGATTCTGACTCTTAGATTTTAGTCCTGGTACCTAAACACATTTAGTATTATTTTTAAACAATAATTGACACTAATGTGTCCTTATGGCTTTGTGTTGTCTAAGGCCTGCTACAGCTGTAGCTGTAACAATCTAATCCTACCCTAGGACCCCTGACAAGGATTGCCCTGAGAGCCAGTGAGATTTTGGCTCTTGATCAATTGTCCTCTTTCTCAGATGAAGGTGGAAATGAGAAGAAAATATTTCAGTAAGGTATTCATTAGGCATTGTGAACACTGGCCCATGTTTTGATAGCCTTTGCTGTAGGAAATGAATCACTCAGATAATGGATTCTCTTTATGGACTTAAGGGGAGGGTTGGTACATTTGGAGGACACACATGGTTTAAATGATTCTCCAGGGAATTATTCCTAGCAAATCATTAAAAAAGAGGTGGGGTTCATCATACATGGGTGTTGAATTTTGTCAAAAGCTTTTTTTTTTACAGACACCCTTTCTATTTATTTGTCAGACAAAGCTAGATTGGACAT
This sequence comes from Neophocaena asiaeorientalis asiaeorientalis, assembly GCF_003031525.2. Classification (NCBI taxonomy): domain Eukaryota; kingdom Metazoa; phylum Chordata; class Mammalia; order Artiodactyla; family Phocoenidae; genus Neophocaena; species Neophocaena asiaeorientalis. The sequence continues at coordinate 1,004,013 of NW_020172591.1, forward strand.
ATATCTAAAAGTCTTCCTTCCTCCTCTATTCTTGCCATGTCTGAATGATGGGCAGAGTGTAATTCTCCCACTCTATTGACAGGGTTGACCATGTTACTTGCCTTTGTCCAGTGGAAAGTTAAAAGATGTGATGGGAACACAGGCTTTAAATCACTTGCATGGTTTGGCTTGACCTCCTGTGTTCCTGTCATCTACATTTTTACCTAGAATTCCACTCTGGGGAATTGATCCTACAGAAATACACATGTACACAAAAATTATACAAAATCATGGTCATTGTAGAATTGATTGTAAAGGCAAAAAATTGGGAGGAACCTAATGGAAGAATGGGTAAATAAGTTATAGTATATTCTTACTGTGAAATTTTATGCATTATGTCTTTAAAGGGAAAGATGTGAATGGTATATAAAATAGGAAAAGCAAATTGCAGAACTCTATATAATGCTATTTTTGTAATAACAAAAATTATAATCGTGCATATGCAAAGATGCATATTTGCATCTTTATTATATACATATAGGAAAAACCCGATAAGTATCTCTGGGTACTGCAGTTGGGAGAAGTAGAGAAAAGGAAACTGCTGGTGACAGCTTTTTAAATGTCATATATAAAACATGTATAAGATAAAAAATTTAATGAGTAGAAGATACAAAATGAAAGTGAGAGCTTCTTTCCTTCTCTTAACACCAGCTCCCATCCCACTGATAATAGTTTCCTGTAACTCATTCCAGAAAATGTTTTAATGCATATATTCACATAATATATGCATGTATTTATTTGTTCTAGTAAACATGTTACACACTGTACTGCTACTTGTTCTTTTGCTTTTGATGACACAGAACTACCATATTCTTTTCACAGAGGCATCCTTATTCCATCATATGGATTTATAGTAATTTAGTTAACATGTCCCCCCCCTTTTTTTTAATAGATCTTTATTGGAGTATAATTGCTTCACAATATTGTGTTAGTTTCTGTTGCACAACAAAGCGAATCAGCTGTATGCATACACATGTCCCCATATCCCCTGCTCTGGAGTCTCCTTCCCGTCCTCTCTATCCCACCCCTCTAGGTCATCGCAAAGCACTGAGCCGATCTCCCTGTGCTATGCAACTGCTTCCCACCAGCCAATTATTTTACATTCGGTAGTGTATATATGTTGATACTACTCTCACTTTGCCCCAGCTTCGCCCTACTGCCCCATGTCCTCATGTCCATTCTCTATGTCTATATCTTTATTCCTGCCCTGCAACTAGGTTCATCAGTACCATTTTTTTCTTTTTTTAGATTCTACATATATGTGTTAGCATACGGTATTTGTTTTTCTCTTTCTGACTTACTTCACTCTGTATGACAGTCTCTAGGTCCACCCACCTCACTACAAATAACTCAATTTCGTTTCTTTCTATGGCTGAGTAAAATTCCATTGTATATATTCGCCACATCTTCTTTATCCATTCATCTGTCAATGGACATTTAGGTTGGTTCCATGTCCTGGCTATTGTAAATAGAGCTGCAATGAACATTGTGGTACATGACTCTTTTTGAATTATGGTTTTCTCAGGGTATACTCCCAGTGCTGGGATTGCTGGGTCAAATAGTAGTTCTATTTTTAATTTTTTGAGGAACCTCCATACTGTTTTCCATAGTGGTTGTATCAATTTACATTCCCACCAACAGTGCAGGAGGGTTCCCTTTTCACCACACACTTTCCAGCATTTATTGTTTATAGATTTTTTGATAATGGCCATTCTGACTGGCGTGAGGTGATACCTCATTGTAGTTTTGGTTTACATTTCTTTAATAATTAGTGATGTTGAACATCTTTTCTTGTGAGTCTTGGCCATCTGTATGTCTTCCTTGGTGAAATGTCTATTTAGGTCTTCCACCCATTTTTTAACTGTATTATTTGTTTTTTGATATTGAGCACCATGAGCTGTTTGTGTATTTTGGAGATTAATCCTTTGTCTGTTGTTTCAGTTTGCAAATATTTTCTCCCATTCTGAGGGTACTGTCCCCTACATCAGCAGGCGGACTCTCAACCACTGCGCTACCAGGGAAGCCCTATCTCTGGGCATTCTATCCTATACCATTGATTTATATTTCTGTTTCTGTGCCAGTACCATACAATCTTAGTTATTGTAGCTTTGTGGTATAGTTTGAAGTTGGAGAGCCTGATTCCTCCAACTCAGTTTTTCTTTCTCAAGATTGCTTTTGCTATTTGGGGTCTTCTGTGTTTCCATACTAATTGTAAAATTTTTTGTTCTAATTCTGTGAAGAATGCCATTGGTAGTTTGATAGGGGTTGCACTGAATCTGTAGATTGCTTTGGGTAGTATAGTAATTTTCACAATATTGATTCTTCCAATCCAAGAACGTGGTATATTTCTCCATTTGTTTATGTCATCTTTGATTTCTTTCATCAGTGTTTTATAATTTTCTGAGTACAAGTCTTTCACCTCCTTAGGCAGGTTTATTCCTAGGTATTTTATTCTTTTTGTTGCAGTGGTAAATGGGAGTGTTTCCTTAATTTCTCTTTCTGATTTTTTGTTGTTGGTGTATAGGAATGCCAGAGATATCTGTGCATTAATTTTGTATCCTGCAACTTTACCAAATTCATTGATTAGTTCTACTAGTTTTCTGGTGGAATCTTTAGGATTTTCTATGTATAGTATCATGTCATCTGCAAACAGTGACATTTTTACTTCTTTTCCAATTTGTATTCCTTTTATTTCTTTTTCTTCTCTGATTGCCGTGGCTAGGACTTCCAAAACTATGTTGAATTATAGTGGCGAGAGTGGACATCCTTGTCTTGTTCCTGATTTTAGTGGAAATACTTTCAGTTTTTCACTATTGAGTGATGCTTGCTGTGGGTTTGTCATACATGGCCTTTATTATGTTGAGGTAGGTTCCCTCTATGCCCATTTTCTGGAGAGTTTTTGTCATAAATCAGTGTTGAATTTTGGCAAAAGCTTTTTCTGCGTCTATTGAGATGAACACATGATTTTTATTCCTTAATTTGTTAATGTGATGTATCACATTGATTGATTTGCATATATTGAAGAATACTTGCATCCCTGAGATAAATTCTACTTGATCATGGTGTATGATCCTTTTAATGTGTTGTTAGATGCTGTTTGCTAGTATTTTGTTCAGGAATTTTGCATTTATTTTCATCAGTGATATTGATCTATAATTTTCTCTTTTTGTGATATCTTTGTCTGGTTTTGGTATCAGGGTGATGGTGGCTTCATAGAATGAATTTGGGAGTGTTTCTCCCTCTGCAATTTTTTGGAAGAGTTTGAGAAGGATCAGTGTTTGCTCTTCTCTAAATGTTTGATAGAATTCCCCTGTGAAGCCTTCTGGTCCTGGACTTTTGTTTGTTGGAAGATTTTAAATTATGGTTTCAATTTCATTACTTGTGATAGGTCTGTTGAAGCAATTATACTCCAATAACAATCTATTAAAAAAAAAAAGAAGTGGGGGTACTGGTCAAACTTGTTTCTAGTTAAGGCAAAAATTAGAAAGATGCAATATCAGAATATACTGAACTAAATCATTCTATATTTGTTGGTAGTATAGCTCTTTTGAGTGGAGAGAACTTTGGTTGCATGTTCTGGAAGATCAATTATCCTCTTTTGTCAGCCTGGTACTGTTAGGCCAAGCAACCTCTTTATTTTAAAGGAGAAAAATAAAATGCCCACAAAACGAAATCATGCTTCCTTATCCTGAAAAATGGACCAACTATCTATAGTCCATATTTATTGTCTCTTCTTTTATACAGAATAGAGTGAGGTCAAAAGAGTGGTTCTTGTCCCCAAAATGCTTATAATCTTAAGAGAAATGAGGATTTATAGAAACACTTGTATTATAAGTAGACTAGAATAACTGATATATTAACCATACTACCAATATGAAGAGGGAATACAGAGGAAACAATGACACATTCTGCTTGAGGAAGTTGGGGAAGGCTTAAGGAGGATGTAATATGTGAGCTGAAACTTTAAAACTTAAAAGCAGTTCATTAGATGGAGGCCTGTTGAGGAGCTTATAGCTACATACTTAATACACTGAGCCTAGAAATAAAGTTTCCACTTACTGTGCCTTGCAAGCATTGTAAGAGTTATTTTCCTCTAGTCAGTGATGTATGATGCAGAAAAATAGAAGTGAACTTTACCAAAGGAAATGTGTGTTACATTATGTCACATGAAAGGTCAGTTGTTGCCTAGATATTTTTTAGATTTCTGTGCCCTGATTGCCGCAAGAGCCAATGAAGTTTTGGTTGTCGCCCAGATGATTGGTTTTTTGTTTTGTTTGTTGGTTTTTTTCTGGTCACACAACTGTAAAATAGAGTTCAAGGCTGTCTATAGTTTAAAGACTGATAACTTCCTAAGACACACTTCAACTTTGGAAGACATAATGGTAAATTAGTTCTTTACATCTTGTAGAGCCTTATAGATTATATTTTTTTTCAGATTTTCAAAAATTTTATTCTATTTAATTTTATTTTTAAAGCTTATTTATAGTAAGATAGTTGGACAAGATTAAAAAAAAAGAAATAATGGTCTGTTTAGATCTGACTTTAAATTACATGGGAATCAAACTTGTTCTTTGCTCTCAGTACCATCATACTTGTTTTGGGACCCCACTAGATTCTCATTTCCTTGACTGTTTTATTTCCTCAACTGATACATTCCTCCCTATCAGCAGTCTTCTGGTATCATTTCCTTATTTGCCTCCCTAGACTTTGAAACCGATCCTTTTGACCACGCTCACTTTTGGATCACTATAGAATCAATTGGAGTTGGCCTTACTGTCCTTCTCTTGTAAAGCTCAGAGATATATATATATATATAT
>NW_020172591.1:1008895-1016536 GCF_003031525.2 Neophocaena asiaeorientalis asiaeorientalis
CGGACTCTCAACCACTGCGCCACCAGGGAAGCCCTCAGCTATATATTCAATAGTTCTGCAACATTTCGTGTGAGCGTTCATAATGGAGAGAAGGTAAATGTTAGCTTAGTCTGCAGCTCCAGCTCTTACAAACGTCTCAAGCCACTTGCCGTTTATCTTTTGCTACCACCACCCTATGGAGACTTTTGCTGCTAATAGCAGCTCCCTGGTGTTATAGTTCAGCGGTCCCCAGCCTTTTTGGCACCAGGCACCAGTTTCAGGGAAGACAATTTTTCCACGGACGGTGGGGTGGGGGGATGGTTCAGGTGGTAATGAGAGTGATGGGGAGTGATGGTGAGCGGCAGAAGAAGCTTCGCTCGCTCATCTGCCACTCTCCTCCTGCTGTGAGGCCGGGTTTCTAACAGAGCGGACTGGTACCGGTCTGCGGCTCGGGGGTTGGGGACCCCTGTTATAGTTATTGAATTAATCCTATCCTACATGACTTGCAGAAAGCTTTGACTTTGTTTACCCCTGATTCCTTAAAGCAATCTCTTCCCTTGACTTCCAAAGCACCACAGTTTTCTTACTACCCACATTGATTCTCCTTTTCAGTCTCCTTCTAGGACTTCCTGTGCTCACCCCTTTCCCATTATCAAGGGGACTCAGCACTCAGTCTTATGTCTTTTCCCACTCTATGTATCTTCCCATGGTGACTCCATTAAAATCTCTGGCTTCAAATGTATTTTATAAGCTTATGACTCCCAAATTTATTGCCATTTTTGAAACATTAGCTGATATATCTCAGTATTTCCTGTTCCCCATTGGTTTACCACTCAACAAAAATAAAAACAAAACCCAAAATGCAAAGTAGCAGATTTTTCTAGGCTCACAAGTCTTGGGAGGAAGTGACAAGACTTCAATGAGGAAATAGCTGCATGGTGTATCTAGGCAGACATGGTTTGGACACTTGAATCAATGTTCCCCTGATTTGTCTCCAAAATAATTGTGTGGGACTACAAAACTGTGAGATACTGGCATGAGGAGAAACCTTAGAGATGTTCTTTCGTCTCTTTTACAGGTGAATAGTGAGTGGCAGAGATAGTACTAGAACCCAAATCATCCAGAGATGCTCTACCTGCTGCCATCTCAGGACCTAATAATGTGGTACTCTTCCCCTAAATCTGAGTTAGTTTAAGGATATCAAGAGAAATCCCTGTTTCTATATAGACAGAATAATAACTAATAGGTGATCCCAGGAGATTTCAGTTATATTAGTTGTTACAATTGGTTTATAACAATATAACATCGCACATGTTGAAACTTTAATAGCAATGTATATATGTGTGTGCGAAAAAGACACTAGTAAGAGAAACTTTGAAACATTTTACTCTAATCATATGCCTACTTTTAGCCAGTATTTATGAAGGCCAACATTATTCCTCTTCAGTAACTGTATTTCCCTGTTTTCTCCAAGGGTCATGTGAAAGACTGTGTATAATTCAGAAGAGTTATTTCTACATTGAGAAAAAAATACCTCATATTTAAATCAATTCAAGTCTCTTCCTGACGTCTAGGCTGTATCTAGGACACATCTGGACATTTGGAAACATCCAAATTTGACTGAGTTTTCTAGTTCTCAACAGAATATTTAGTAAATAAAAGAATGAGGAACTTATACTAATCATTGTTTTTTTAAAGGCAAGAGCATGTCAGTGGAGCCTATATCACTATAGCGCAGCCGTTATTTCTTGTCATACATCAGACTTGCCCCACTTTAGTGGAGGAGGCTGACATTCAACGGGTGTGGTTTTTGAGGTTGCCACATGGCCTTGCCATGACTTAAAATAGCTCTCTCTGGTTGCCAGATGGCCTGGGGAAGCACCAAACACAAGCCTCATTGACCATAGAACTTGGTGTCTTAGGACTGAAAGCTCTTTCAGGATACCTTTTAAGTTTCTGTTTTTAAATATCTGGAGCATTTCAATCCTTAAACCAAGATCTGGCTCCTCTTCTCCTCCTACCTTTAGTGAAAACAGAGGGTAAGAATTGATTTGGGGCACAGAAAGTGAATGCTGACATTTCAGCATTCCCCTGAGAACACATTATTAGTCATTAACTACTTTCCAGAAGAAAGTCTCCCTTCTTCAGCCTAAATCCTTTGGAAATTGTGTGAATAAGAGATGTGGAGAAACCTCATGGGGAGCCTATTCTGAGAGTCTGCGATATGTACCTTAGGGTACCTGGCAGGGGTGGAGGAAGCAGCCTCATATATACTCTTCAGGTCCAATTCCCCATTGTGTGTAGATGCATAAAATGCAACTTACTTCCAGTTATTGAATGATAATGTCTTGAAAATGAGAAAAACGACTGTCTTGAAGGAAAAGTCAAAGAGCATTATTTCGGGAAGGGAATCACTTTTCCTTCTTATAGAATGGAAAAATGAGATAAATTGGTTTGAAAAGAGGAAAATAAATATATTGTAAGGAAGATTTTATTTATCAAACATTTATTGAGTACCTGCTACATGCCAGAGATAGTTCTAGGCTCTGGATATATAATAGTCAGTGGACTAGGCCTCATGGGCTTCCCACTCTAGTGGAAGGGATGGCAGGAGACCTAACCCAGTGTGTGTGTGTTTGTGTGTGTGTGAAGAGGAATCAAAGGACATTCCCCTAAAGAGGTGATGTTTAAGCCAAGACTTGAAAGAGGTTAGATGGACAAAGTCCTCAGTTTAGTTTGGCTTCATTTTCAATGATCCTGTTACAAAACAAGACAAAAATTCAGTTCTAGATCTTTTATTTTTCCTACCCATTGATGGTTGCCTGTCAGAGATACAATTCTAATTTCAACAGGAGATAATTGGATTGCTATCTCTTTTTCTAACCCTTGCATAGACATTTATTTCTTGTATCCCCCTTGGCAACCACAAGTCTGCTCTCTATGAAGGATGATGTCTTAATAGTCTCTGTTCAGATACAATATAGCTCTATGATGAGTAACCAAAGAACTCAAGATGGATGAAGAAAAAAAAATAGCTGCTTTCACAGCATCATCTTGCATTGAGAAAAGTACATCAAAATATCCTTCTTCCCATACAATTTATTCAATCCTTAACAAACTTATTGAGCACCTACCACGTGCAGGCCCTGTGTTTGTCATGGAGATACGATGGTGAGCAAAATAGACATTGTACTGGCTCTTGTGGAGTGTATAGTCTGATGGAGGAAGACAGACTTCATATAAATAATCACTCAGGTATCTAGTTCCTAAGTCTATCAAAAGAGACAATGTAGGTAAAAACATTGAAATAAAAGATTTTATCTGGGACTTCCCTGGTGATGCTGTGGTTAACAATCCGCCTGCCAGTGCAGGGGACATGGGTTCGATCCCTGGTCTGGGAAGATCCCACATGCCGCGGAGCAACTAAGCCTGCGAGCCACAGCTACTGAGCCCGCGTGCTGCAATTACTGAAGCCCGTGTGCCTAGATCCCATGCTCTACAACAAGAGAAGCCCTTGCTCTCGCAACTAGAGAAAGCCTGTGCACAGCAACGAAGACCCAACACGACCAAAAAATAAATTAAAAAAAAAAAGATTTTAGCTAAATATAGCAGGAAAGTTTAAAGTTTTGTTCGACTTTTGGCTGTAACTCATGGTTTCTTCCTCTCTTCCCCTCATCCTCCTGCAATAATTATTTAAACTTAAGACTTCTGTAGTAAAAATATCATAAATTATTGTTTATTTTGGTTATTTTATTACTTGGCTTGCCTCGATGGCCAATGGCAAAATGCATTTTGGGGTAAACACCAGTCTGATTTACCCCCAAGTTGTTTTCCAATATTTAGTGAGTCAGAATTCCATTTTTTCAGGGAATTTTTGGAGCTCTGAAAAATTATCAACATCCATAATCAGGGGTGTATATTCTTGCACATTAAGAATATGAAAGGACAAATAGCTACAGAGGTATAAAATATGATTAACAGTCATTTGCACTGCTATCCACATGTCAGGAAGACTACTCTTAGAAGCTTATGAAGTAATTATACGTAGCCCAACATATTTTTTTCTGGCTCCAGATCTAAGAAAATAACTTAAAATAACTTTTAATTTTTTTAGTATTAGAAGGTAGACACTGGAGGAGCAAACTAACCTCTTTAATATGGCAGGACAACATACTACTAGTCAGTTGATGTTTCATAGTTTCCTTTGAAATGTGTGGACATAAATTAGAAAAAAATCCCAGAATTAATTTCTTTTCTTTCTAGTTTTTTTCTTGTTTGCCTTCCTTCCTTTTCCTTATTTTTCCTTGCTTTTCCTTTGCTCCCCTCCCCTGCCCTCCCTTCCCCTTTCTCTCCCTTCCCTTCCTTTCCCCTCTCTTTCTTTTTTCCTGAATGCTGTCATGTGGACCTCTGAGCTGTGTTGCTAATATTCATGATACATATGCTACTGATAGATAATAAACAAGTATGGGGGTGGGAGGGCACACGAAATGGTGTGATGATATTGGAGAATACTTTCCACAGATATTTGATTTCTCAGGTCAAGGAAACTGCTAATAATCTGAAAAGGAAAGGCTTATTTACTACTTTTGCTTAATGCTGTGAAAATATGATCTTTAGTCATAGTCTGTTGTTAAATTGCTTACTGTTTTAATGAAAATACTAGAGCTGAACTGGTAAGAATAAAGATAGCAAGTTAAGAAAGATGGAATAAAAGAAATGAAAAAATAAAAGAGTGAAACACCACTGACATCGTCACCACTAAAGTAGATACTTCCCCAAATCAGTGTCCTACCTTTGTTCATCTTCCTGGCCATAGATAGCAGCCAGATAAGAACTGTATAAAGAAGCAGTGAATAGAACAGTGGTTACCACAGGCGGGGAGGTAGAGGAAGTGGGGAGATGTTGGTCAAAGTGTACAAAGGTGCAGTTATGTCAGATGCATAAGTCTAGAGATCTAATGCATGGCATGATGACTGTAGTTGATCATACTGTAGCGAATACTGAAAATTTGCTAAACGTTCTTGCCACATGTACACAAAAGGTGACTACGTGAGGTGATGGCGTGTTCATTAGCTTGACAGTAGTAATCATTTCACTATGTGTGTGTATGTCAAATCATGTTATATGCCTTAAATATACATAATTTTTATTAAAAAACATATATAAGATGCACTTCTTATGCTCTAAATCATGCATTCTCTGCAGGGTGATATCATCGCCAAGGAGTTGACAATTAGTTTATACACAGTATATCTAACACATTAACATTTCATGGAGGAGGAGAGTGATGTTAAAAAATGTCTAAAAAGTTCTTCAGGGGAAGGAAATAATGAAAACAAATGCTTGAGAAACACCGCCCTTGATGGTATGTTTGTGCTGTGTAGAGGAGATAATTTACTTCTGGTGAAATTACTTAAATCTTGGTTTTTTTTTTTTATTATTCTGCTGTCAGATTAGTCGTTTATTCTTTTTTTTAATTACTTAAATCTTAAAGAATTTGATATTTATGTTACAACATCAACTAGGAAATGACCATGGTAGGATGAAGTCAAAATAGTAGCACAGCTAATAAATGACAGACGAGCCTGAGACAAATGGATAGGCTTCTCAGTAGCCTTACTATAAATCTAACAAAGCAGGACCCAAACAGACTCATTATATTGGCAATAAAAAAGGGGAAGGACGTAAATCCTTCTTTGCTTATTTACAGAATCTATAGTTTTCATGTGTACATGTACGGTAACCATTCTCTAACTTGCCAGATTAACAGAGGTTCTCCATACTCTCTGTAATACATCCTGGCTGAGGTCCATGGCACTTGGAAAACTCCAGGCTAGTAGGCTACTTGCTAGTACAGCTCATGCTTCTGTTCTTCCCAGTTGAGTCATATGCTTACAAGAGTCAACTTGGTTTGTTCCCAAACCTGTTAATGCCATTTGCATTTGTTACCATACTTAGTTATTCAAGAAAATAGCAGGCAAGTGTAGGAAATCAAAAAGAAAGAGGATTATTGTTTTTACAAACACTGAGTTGAATGCTTTAGAAAGAACCAATAAGGAGAGTCACAAATTTAAATTGAGAAGGGTCAATTTAAATTGTGAACGTGTGCCCAGCCACGTTCAAGTCCAGGTATGGAGAAGGTAGAGCTTTGGATTTAGCCAATTTGGGGGTTTTACCAGAGGAATATGAAGGAGGAAAAGAAGACCTAGGGAGTTAAAGGTATATGTGAGTTAGCGAATATAGTGATGGATATTGGACTTTAAGTTGGCTAAGGAGGAAAATGAGAACATGAAGGTTGTGAGAGACACTGAAAAGAAGGTAGGCTTGGTTAAATGGAAGGGGTTGGGGGTAAGAGAGTCATCTGAAATATTGGAGGTTGTAACTGGAGAATGGAATGCTTGAAATTGAGATTACGGAGGGGGTGCAGTTAATGGTAATGACAAGCTAGGATTGGGTGGTTGTAGTGTTGTAGAGGACAACTCAATAGGGGTGAATAAAAAGGATATGAGAGGCCAGGTTGTACTGGATGGATATTGAAACCACCAAGAGCTATTCCAGGAATAGGGTTGGAGGGAGACAGTGAAATGGCTCAAGGAAGAAAGAGTGACATGCGATTTAGTAAGTGGCAAATATATGAAAGACAGAGAAGGTTGTGGGCTGCCATAGCTGGGAAAAGCGTTGTGGAGGAATGGGGTTACCTCTGGGTGTTGAAGGCTGAAGAGTCAGGTTGGGATGGACAGAGAGAACAGAGGAAGGTGTTTCAAGCTGTGGGTCACAGAATAAGCAAAGACCAAATGGCAGGAAGGAACATAGTATGATTTTGAGGTCGGTGAGTTTACCAGGTGTCACAGCTTCAGATTGTGAAACATTTGGAATGTTGGACTGAGGATTCTTGTTTTTGTGCTTTTAACTTTTTCTGTAGAAAAATAATGATTGTTTGGCTGCTGCCTTTTTCAAATTCTCTCAAAGCGCTAATCTTTACTGATGTTATCATGCGAGTCAGATTCACTCTTGCATTGAAGCTGTGAGAAATTGCCTATTCTTGTAAACAGAGGTAAATAGTCAAACACATTAAAATATAAAAGGACAGGTGGAAACAGATTAGAAAACAAAAATTTAGTGTACACTCAATAGGCTATATTTTCAGATGCTTGTGTCTGGTAAACCTCAGAGTCTTTATGTTTGAACCCTGATCTTAGAACTCTTTATCTTAGAATGCCACACCTTCAAATTAGTGGTGGTTTTTCCACAGAACTAAAAGTAAACTAAGTTAATTCTGCCATTTCTACTTCCCTTTGGCTTTCCATTCACTATTTTTATAAAACACAATAACAATATACTGATTTGAGAAGAGATATTGAACTTTCATGAGAACTTATATATAGGGCTAGTCTGACCAGGGTCTTCTATTTCTTTAGCTAGAACAACATGGAAAGGCAAGTTACCAGAAAGCTTCTACTTGAGGTGTAATCAGAATAAAGGTGGGCTTCCCTGGTGGTGCAGTGGTTGAGAGTCCGCCTGCCAATGCAGGGGACACGGGTTCGTGCCCCGGTCTGGGAAGATCCCACGTGCCGCGGAGCAGCTGGGCCTGTGAGCCGTGGCCGCTGGGCCTGCGCCTGTGTACCACAAAAAAAAAAAAAAAAAAAAAAAAAAAAAGGCAAT